>NC_073380.1:41305122-41605122 GCF_028641065.1 Leucoraja erinaceus | reverse complement strand
ATGGATGAAGGGGAGCCAGTGGATGTAGTGGAGGAGTACAAACTCCTATATCACCAGGGACTAACTTTACTGTACCATTCTACAGCTTTTATTTAAAATGGATGTTTTTAATTTCTCTTTTCCTTCTGCCCACAATATTTAATATGTAAAAGAATATGTGATTCTGTTCCATTCTGTTTGTAGTTTGTTTGGTTGTTTGTTTTTTTTGCACAAAGTTTGCGAGCATGGCCACTTTTCACTTCACTGCACATCTCGTATGTGTATGTGATGAATAAAATAAACTTGAACTTGTATCTAGACTTTCAGAAAGCCTTTGAAAAAGGTCCCGCACGGGAGACTGGTGACTAAAATTAGAGCACATGGTATTGGGGGTAGGGTGTTGACATGGATAGAAAATTGGTTGGCAGACTGGAAGCAAAGAGTAGGAGTGAACGGGTCCTTTTCAGAATGGCAGGCAGTGGTGAGTGGAGTGCCGCAAGGCTCGGTATTGGGGCCGCAACTGTTTACCATATATATTAATGATTTGGAAGAGGGAAATATGAGCAACACTAGCAAGTTTGTGGATGACACAAAGCTGGGTTGATGTGTGAACTGTGAAGAGGATGTTAGGAGGTTGCAGGGTGACCTGGACAGGTTGAGTGAGTGGGTAGATGCATGGCAGATGAAGTACAATATAGATAAATGTGAGGTTATCCACTTTGGCGGCAAAAACAAGGGAGCAGATTTTTATCTCAATGGGGTTAGGTTAGGTAAGAGGGAGGTGCAGCGAGACCTGGGCATCCTTGTACACCGGTCACTGAATGTTGGCTTACAGGTACAGCAGGCAGTGAGGAAAGCTAATGGAATGATGGCCTTCATAACAAGAGGATTTCAGTATAGGAGTAAAGAGGTTCTTCTGCAGTAGTATAGGGCTCTGGTGAGACCACATCTGGAGTATTGTGTATAGTTTTGGTCTCCTAATTTGAGAAAGAACATCCTTGTGATTGAGGCAGTGCAGCGTAGGTTCACGAGATTGATCCCTGGGGATGGTGGGACTGTCATATGAGGAGAGATTGAAAACACTAGGCTTGTATTCACTGGAGTTTAGAAGGATGAGGGGGGATCTTATAGAAACATATAACATTATAAAAGGACTGTACAAGCTAGATGCAGGAAAAATGTTCCCAATGTGGGGCGAGTCTAGAACCAGGGATGACGGTCTTAGAATAAAGGGGAGGTCATTTAAGACTGAGGTGAGAAAAAACTTTTTCACTCAGAGAGTTGTGAATTTATGGAATTCCTTGCCACAGAGGGCAGTGGAGGCCAAGTCACTGGATGGATTTAAGAGAGAGTTAGATAAAGCTCTAGGGGCTAGTGGAGTCAAGGGATATGGGGAGAAGGCATGGGTTATTGATAGGGGACGATCAGCCATGATCACAATGAATGGCAGTGCTGGCTCGAAGGGCCAAATGGCCTCCTCCTGCACCTATTTTCTATGTTTCTATATTTCTAATCAGGGTACTGATTGTGGATGATCAGCCATGATCACATTGAAGGGCCGTATGGCCTACTCCTGCACCTATTGTCTATTGTCTATTTATTGTAGGTTGGTATATAAGTGGCGATGTTGCTGCAGATGAATGTGTCAAGGCAATGTTTGTCGAACATCTTTGTCAGGAGTTTACCCTAAATATTAATGTGGGAATTTGTGTGCAGAGAAACTAAAATCAAAAGTCTATTGAAAATAACACGCATGGGAATCGAATCTCAGTGGAATCACATGGTGAACAATTTTGCATCAACCCATACAATGCTGCACCTATACATTGAACTGATCGCGCAGCAATTCGATGTAATAATCTGGATAGATATGTTAATTGCTGATGCGCATTAACGCTTACTTTCTTCTGTCACTAGACGGTCACCTAACTACAGAACAACTTGTGCGCTCCATTAATAGGAAATCTCTATTTTGGATGTAGATATAGAGATATAGATATGCATTTATTGTCACTTACATGTACAGTGAAACTGAAAGCTTTCGTACTCAGTGCATACATACAATTTAGCACAAAAAACAAGAAAAAAAAAAAAACAAAAAAAAAAAAAAAAAAGAAGAAGGGGGGGGGGGGGGGGGGGAATAGGTGCACAAATTCTGCGGCGCTACATTCATATATACATATGTACAGATGGAAGTCCGTGTTGGGCGGTGTAGTCAGTGCATGTGTGAATTTGAATTTATAGTAGATATGTCGGAAAGCAACTATTTTTCTGTTTGTCCTGGATTTGATGCACCTAGCGCCTTCCAGAGGGCAGCAGGTCGAACAGTCCAAACGCAGGATGGGAGCTGTCTTTGTTGATCTTCTTTGCCCTGCTAAGGCAGCGGGAGGTGTAGATGTCCATCAGGGAGGGGAGAGAGCAGCCAATGATCCTCTGCGCTGTCCTTCAGAGCCTTTTTAAACATTTATATTTAGAGTAACCCGGGTAAAGCTGCTTCTCCCGCTTCCATTGGTAGCTGTCTTTTAGGACGCGTCACTGCTTCCTCCATCGGGTTTGGTTGGAGTTGCCGTGGGTGTGGGGAGAGAGAGAGGGGGGCCAGACTGTTGGGGGGGAGGGGGGGCAAGATTTAGCCATGCTCCCAACTTGCTGCAACAAATCCTCTCGGTGGGGAACCGGCAAGTGTGTGCACGTGTGTAAAATAAATTCATTCACTCGCCCTTTAGTTTAAAGTTTAACCTTGGTTGATGGCTACAAGTATTGGTTTGAATTTCTTCCATTTGTTTTACTTAAGTTCTTTTTTTAGTTCATTAAATTTATAAAACGGTGCCAAAATGTGCCAAATGTATAATGTGGCCCTCATGCTGAAAGATTTGTAGGCCCCTGATCTAAGGCTTGGTGGAGGGGAACGGAGATCACAAATCCACAACTTCGTACAAAATATAGAGAGTAGAACATGCCTCAGAGGGCGGTGGAGGCCGGTTCTCTGGATACTAGATAGGGCTCTTAAAGATAACGGACTCAGGGGATATGGGGTGAAGGCAGGAATGGGGTACTGATTGGGGATGATCAGCCAAGATCAAATTGAATGGCGGTGCTGGCTCGAAGGGCCAAATGGCCTACTCCTGCACCTATTGTCTATTGCCTATTGTCTATTGTCTATGCCAGAGAACATCAGAGACATTGATTTTATTACCACTTTCAAGACATGGGAGAATCCAACTGCAGTAACCATAGAGTGACTCCTATCTGTTTTCCACAGATAAAGATAATGCTAAAGATAGACACAAAAAGCTGAACAGACAGCATCTCTGGAGAAAAGCCAGAGGATTGGGTAACTTTTAAAGAGCAACAGAAGCTAACTAAAAAGGCAATATGGGGAGTAAGGATGAGGTACAAAGGTAAGCTAGCCAAAAATATAAAGGAGGATAGTAAAAGCTTATTTAGGTATGTGAAGAGAAAAAAATTAGTTAAGACCAAAGTTATACCCTTGAAAACTGAAAAAGGTGAATTTATTATGGGGAACAAAGAAATGGCAGACAAGCTGAACAGGTACTTTGGATCTGTCTTCACTAAGGAAGACACAAACAATCTCCCTGATGTACTAGTGGTCAGAGGATCTTGGGTGATAGAAGAATTGAAGGAAATTCACATTTGGCAGGAAATGATGTTGGGCAGACTGAAGGCTGATAAATCTCCAGGGCCTGATGGTTAGCAGTAACAGAATTGGTCCGAGTCAGCATGGATTTACAAAGGGGCAATCATGCTTGACTAATCTTCTGGAATTCTTTGAGGATGTAACTAAGAAAATGGATCAGGGAGAGCCAGTGAATGTAGTGTACCTGGACTTTCAGAATGCATTTGATAATTAAAATAATAAGCCTTTATTAGAAATACAACAAAATTATGAGTGCTACTCCTGATCAGTGCAACCAAAACAAGTCCAAACAAGACAAAATCACATCCAATGCATTCAATACGTTATTTTGCACTGGGAGAATATTACACTTTAAATTTAGTAAATACTTTAAAGGATTTTAAAAAAGAGGAAATATTAACTCAGTAGTCTGTTTTATAGTGGAATTGATGACAGCATTCTCATGTCGTGTGGATAGTTGAGGAATTTAGAGCTCTAATGGCCCAGGGAAGGAAACTGATCTTGAGTCAGTTTGTCCGGCTTTTGAAGCACTTGTACCGCCTACCAGAGGGCAGGAGGTTGAACAGTGACTGTTCAGGACGGAAGGGGTCTTTGATTATTTTCCTGGCTCTACGGAGGCACCGAGAACTGGAGATGTCTTCCAAGGAAGGCAGAGGGCCTCCAATGGTTTTCTGGGCCATTTTGATCACTCTCTGCAGTGCTCTCCTTTCTGCTGGTGAGCAGCTGACACCACACCGTGATACAATATGCCAGCACACTCTCGATGGTGGAGAGGTAGAAGGTCATCAGCAGCTCTCCTCTAGACTGTTCTTCCTTAGCACTCTCAGGAAGTGCAATCGCTGCTGGGTCTTTTTTTACCACCGCAGAAATGTTGGCAGACCAGGAGAGGTCCTCCGCGATGAGTATTCCCAGAAATTTGAAGGTGGAAACCCTCTCGGCACAGTCCCCGTTGATGAAGAGCAGGGCATGGTCTGCTCTGTGCATTCTGTAGTCGATGACCATTTCTTTGTTTTGCTGATATTAAGTGCTTGATAGTTCGCTGAACACCACTCTGACAGCTTCAGGACCTCATCTCTGTACACTGCCTTGTTTCCTCCTGATATGAGTCCGATCACTGTGGTGTCATCCGCGAATTTAATAATGGAGTTTGTGGAGTGGATGGGAGTGCAGTCGTAAGTGTACAGAGCATAGAGGAGTGGACTCAGCACACAGCCTTGTGGAGAACCAGTGCTGAGAGTGAGTGTGGAGGAGCAGTGGGGGCCCATTTTGACTGTTTGTGGTGGTTATTGAGGAAGTCCTTTATCCAGGCGCAGGTGAGAGGGGGGAAGTCTAAGTCCGACAGCTTGTTGACTAGTATGTCAGGGATGATTGTATTGAAAGCTGAACTATAAGATCCCACGTAGGAGATTAGTGGGCAAAATTAGAGCACATGGAATAGGGGGTAGGGTACTGATATGGATAGAAAATTGGTTGGCAGACAGGAAACAAAGTGTAGGGATAAACGGGTCCCTTTCAGAATGGCAGGCAGTGATGAGTGGGGTGTCGCAAGGCTCGGTGCTGGGACTGCAGCTATTTACAATATGCATTGATTATTTAGATGAAGAGATTAAAAGTTACATTAGCAAATTTGCAGATGACACAAAGCTGCGTGGCAGGGTGAACTGTGAGGAGGATGCTATGAAGATGCAGGGTGACTCGGACAGGTTGTGTGAGTGGGCAGATGCATGGCAAGTGCAGTTTAATGTGCATAAATGTGAGATTATCCACTTTGGTGGCAAAAGCAGGATGGCAGATTATTAGCTGAATTGTGTCAAATTTGGAAAAAGGGAAGTACAGCAAGATCTGGGGTCCTTTTGATCAGTCACTGAAAGAAAGCGTGCAGGTACAGCAGGCAGTGAAGAAAGTGAATGGCATGTTGGCCTTCATAACAAGAGGAGTTGAGTATAGGAGCAAATAGGTCTTTCTGCAGTTGTGCAGGACCCTATTGAGACCACACCTGGAGTATTGTGTGCAGTTTTGGTCTCCAAGTTTGAGAAATGACATTCTTGCTATTGAGGGAGTGCAGCATAGATTCACAAGATTAATTCCTGGGATGGTGGGATGGTGATAGAATGGAGTGGCTGGGATGGTATACTCTGGAATTTAGAAGGATGAGAGGTTATCTTATTGAAACATGTAAGATTATTAAGGGTTTGGACACGCTGGAGGCAGGAACCATGTTTCAGATGTTGGGAGAGTCCAGAACAAAGGGCAACAGTTTAAGAATGAGGGGTAAACCATCTAGAACAGTGATGAGGAAAAACGTTTTCACACAGAGTTGTGAATCTGTGGAATCCTCTTCCTCAGAAGGCAATGGAAGCCAATTCTCTGGAGGCTTTCAAGAGAGAGTTCGATAGATCTCTTGAAAGAGGAGTGAAGGGATATGGGAAGGCAGGAACGGGGTACTGATTGTGGATGATCAGCCATGATCCTAGTGAATGGTGGGGCTGGCTCGAAGGGCCAAATGGCTTATTCCTACACCTATTGTCTATTGTCTTTTGTGTATTGTCTATTGAAATCTTCATTTTAAATCTGATACTATTTGATAAAAGTAAGATGTTGTAAGCTATCAAGGTGAGGTGTGACCCTTGTTGCTCCTGCATACTTTGTGCAAAGCGGGCACTCTTGAAGCTATTACTTGTGCCCTTTGATCCCTTAAGTCTTGCCTCCCCAGCCATACTTCTTGCAGGATCTGGGAGGAATTGTGCCCCAGATATCAGGTTTTTAGAAAACATCAATCGATGCTCTGTGGACATCATACCACATCAAAACTCTGCACAGAAACCCTCTATTTGACTGAAGCAACGCCTTAAGGACCTGTCCCACTGTACGAGCTAATTCCCTGATTCCCCTGATTCGAACTCGGAGAATTACGGTAGGTACTCGGTGCTCTCGTGGACATTTTTCAATATGTTGAAAAATCTTCACGCGCTTACCGCGTTTCCCAAGTACCTGCCATTAGCGTTATGAGCCGCTAAGAGACGTCCCGAACTCCGACGTACCCGCTACATACCCGCTACATGTGCTTACCACGAGTTTGATTTTTTTTTAAATGCGGGAGATCTCTTGAATTACCTCGTACAGTGGGACATGCCCTTAACTTGGAACTCAAAAATCAAATTGCATTTTTAGTACTATTTTATAGGCTTGCATTTTTACTACTATTCTATAGGCTTGGTTGGATTTAGCAATCATAAGAGTATTTATTATTATGTGTTATTTTACTATTTCATTTTTTTTCTGACAAACTTATTTTAGGATGGAACTGTTTTCCAGAGTAGCTTCACAAATAGCAAAATTACAGTAATTGTATTTTAGGAGATTTACCTTTTTGCTTGCATGCATCTATATATCTTGAAAATTGGTTTATTGAGGATAATATGAATAATAAAGATTCACTACCCTGTACAGATCAACTTTGCAACCGTTAAATGTGGAGCCATGGCATATTATTCAATGGCCATACACGGTTGCCAATACAACTTTTTTACAAAAATAAGATATTAAATCTTTTTGAAGATGTGCGGCAATACAATATTTCAAAGACAACAGGAACGTCCAAAGACGTACAGGTATGAGGTTAATTGGCTTGGTGTATGTGTCAAGTCAAGTCAAGTCAAGTAGCCTTTATTGTCATTCAGACCTTGCGGTCTGAACAAAATTTTGGTGCCTTGCAGTCCTACATATGGTAAAAATGACAAAAACACACAATAAACACAAATTAACATCCACCACAGTGAGTTCACCAGGCACCTCCTCACTGTGATGGAAGGCAAAACTATTAAGTCTTTGCCTCATCCCTTCTTATTCTTCCTCTGCGCCGAGGCGATCCAGGCTTCAGATGTTATGACCCCACCGGGCGATGGTAAGTAATGTCAGTCCCGTGGCTGAATCCTGAATGTGTAAATTGTTCCTAGTGTGTGTAGGACAGTGTTGATGTATGGAGATCGCTGATTGGTGCGGACTCAGTGGGCCATAGGGCCTGTTTCCATGCTGTATCTCTAAACTAAACTAAACTAAACTAAAAATTGAAATAGCAGGAACCAAAACTGCTGATCTTTAGGTCACATCACTCAAGTGGAAACATAATAAAAAATATCCCACTGTGAATCTAATTTTGTAACTGTCACGTCACATTGTATTACTGTAAGAAGAAAGGAATTGTTCTTAACCCTTCATAGACCCCATTGACTTTACAAATGCACCAAATGTAATATACTTCAAACCATTTCAGACAAAATTTGAATTCCTTAACAAGAAAGCTGACATTCCAATAGATCTCTGGAGAGAAGAAATGGGTGGCGTTTCGTGTCGAGACCCTTCTTCAGACTGAAGAAGGGTCTCAACACGAAATGCCACCCATTTCTTCTCTCCAGACATGCTGCCTGTCCCGCTGAATTACTCCAGCATTTTGTATTTATCTTCAGTGTAAACTAGCATCTGCAGTTTCTTCCTACACATTCGTACAGTTAAGTTTGATTGTACATATTCTTAATTCATCAGAATATGTTTATCTCCTTCTAATGTATCCAAGTGAACTCCATACATTAAAAACATAAAACTACAATGATTTCTGGAACTGTAAATGTTGAATATTATTCTCTCAAGGTTATTAACTTTTCCCAGACCACATTACGTGGTCAGATTACAGTTATTAACAAAATGTTGCTTCTGTACAGTCAATGTTATATTATCCTACTCAAATTAGAATCTATTTGGTTTACATTTACTTGAGTGAATGCTATCAGATCCACCAAATATGTTGAAGAAATGTCTGAAGAAGGGTATCGACCTGAAACATCTCCTATTCCTTCCCTCCAGAGCTGCTGCCTGTCCCACTGAGTTACTCCAGCATTTTGTGTCCATCCACCAAATGTGTTGCCTTTTTATAAAAGTTTAATGAGGATATAAACCTGTTCTCAGAATTCTGCAAAATCTCTTGCCCGGCATCATCACATTAATTTATTGCCAAACATTACGGGGGAGAGGACAGTGAGTCTACCCCAAGATACCAGGGGGAAGAGTTGTATAGTTTGATAGCCACAAAGAAAAAGGATCTCCTGTGTCATTCTGTGCTGATAAAAGCTCTCATAAAACCTCTCTGCCTCTACCTCTCTTTTCTCCGTTAAGGTTATCCTATACCCATCCCCTTCAACTAAGCTATTAGAAATCTTCCTAAATCTCTTCTTAAATGACTTGGTGTAAAGCATTTCGACATGTTTACTATGATAAAAGCATAAGGGAACAAGTGAATCAGAGACAGGTACAGGCTATTCAGCACCTCCTGTCAGCTCTGCCATTCAATAAGATTGTGGCTGATCTGACTGCATAGGCAACTAATATCCCCAGCTTTCTCCAATGATATTTCATCCTCTTGATTATATTAATGATGCAACATAAATTAAAGTTGTTGTATTTGTTGATGTGCACATTCCTATGGTTATGTATTCTTTCCTAAAAATCCATTCTTGGTGTGCATTGCTAAAAACACTATATAGTCACGGGACTGAGATGAATTTCAGAGAGGTATAATATGATGACACCACAGCTGGGGATAATTTTACGGTAAGACATTCCCTCCTGTAGTAGATGATCAGAGTACTCTCTGGGGGACTGTATTAACCAAATGAATATGCAATAAAAGCAAACATTCTTGGGGAAGGTGATTAAAGCAACAATGAATGATAAATAATAATCAAGACAGATTCCTTCCATCAAAATTAGTTTTGCTCCCGGAATGAGGTATCAATGCTTCTGAATCACAAAAAACATTGTCTACATTAATTCTGAAAACTTTTCATTAGAGCATTGTACATTCCAGTATAGGCCAAATCCATATAGGAGAGCAACCTATAATTGTCTTTGAGATTTAATCAAACTTGTAAATATTTAAACACATGTTTATACTAAATGAGATTTAGAGATGTGGGAGCATTTCTCCAACTTCTAAACTAATTATTTTTTGCTTCCTGAGTCCATATGATTTCCAGCCAAGTTTCCAGCAATTTATATTGCATCATTAATGGTCTTAAAATTACCAAATGATCAGTACTCAATCATAGTTGAATCCAATCATTTCACATTTGACTCCCAGCTCAATTGACTTTCTTCCCAAAATGGATGGACTTCTGAATGTCTCTCCATTGGTCATTCTATTTGCCTCTTCCTTCCTGCTGTTCCCTCACTGCCTTCTCCAAATGAAGGCAAATGTTCAGATGTTGCCTGCAGGGTTAGCTGGGTTAACCTGTTCTGCTAATGAATTTGGATTCAGGTAAATACAGTTGTGTCATTTGCTAATTTTCTCATTATGTTACACTATATTATAGAGCATGTTAGAGGACAAAGTGTATCACCATCCTTACCAAACAAGTCAGCACTGGTTTGCATAACTGAACTAACAAGCACTAAACAAACATCCCACAGGAATCTTCTTTCAGCAATAGTCTATTTTCACAGGGGACCACAAGATTTGAGCAACATTTTCAGTGATGGTGGAGGTATCTCCTTCTTTTTCTTCTTGCGTATGGCGTGCACAGCCTAAAGTTGTAGGACAACTTGTTCTATTTGATCTTATTTGATTGTGCACGCCGGGTTGATTGTATTTGTTGAAACAGGGTTGATCACGTGAAGGTTGCAATCTCCCACCCCAAGGTATCTACTTAATAGACAACAAATGAACACTCCATGGTAATCAGCAGCTGAGTTAAAACCATCACCATGGTAACCAGAGCCTTAATTGAACAAAAGACGTGTTAGTTATTAGGCCTACTGACCTTAATCAAATGCATCTGTAAAGTACATGACAATCATGCGGAGAAGGTAATATAAGAAGCAAATGACTGTGAATATATTACCCTATTGACCTTATACTTGGAATATGGGCCTCTCATGGGTCCTCCATTTCTCTGCTTTAGGTGAAAGATAGTTCATATATAAATGAATTTGCTTGTTCTGAGGACAGACAGTGTGAGTGAGTGACTCTTCTGCTGTATGAAGTTTGGTGCAAATAGTTGAATCTTCCCCGTAAAGAGATATATGGCAGACCAGAGCATTAACTGGATGAGAATAGTTTTAAATTCCAGCTATAAATAGTAAGATTAAACGAGAACTTACCAGTTTGAAGTTTGATCTGTATTTTATGAGGAGTTACGATGAGGGATTGCGTGAAGAAGCCCGCCAGGATGCATGTTTAGAGTACCGGGCCTTCAAGCTTTCACCAGTTCTGCTGGTGGGTGTGTAGGGGTGCTGTCTTTGGCTGTAGTGGGTTTTTGTTGGAGTCCCTTTTATTAGTCCCAGAGTTTTTGCTTCCTCATCAAGCTCCTTGACTTGCTTCGATAGGTTGCCTCCAAACAATAGTATTGGTGGTTTTGTGGTCCCAGGTTTCCACAGTCCCGCAAATTTTGGGTTTAGTGTGGGTTGAATGGCACTCTTCCTGATGTTATTTATTTCATGTTGAGTGTTGCAGAGTAGTGCCAGTGCATCTTGTTGGTCCTGGGACATGTCCTTGTCATCCACTGTACGGGCAAATGCTGTTATCCCTGCAGTCAGGAGTTTCAGTACTTTTTGTAATTTGACGTCCATACTTTTGACTCCTGTTCCAATGTGTTTCTATATACAGTTGTTTACTATTGGAACAATCAGGGATATGCAGTTGCCAGGTGTCTTAATGTGGTGTCCAGTACAGCCTGTTCTTGTAACTGGTCTAGAGACATATAGTCTATACTGGCAGCAAGCTTTGGCTCCAGATTTTGACCAGTCTGGTCTGGCTGTATGAAATTGGCCACCATGTCCAGTAGGTATTCTTGTTCCTGCACTCCTTGCACACTTGTCTTTCCTTCTGCGGACCCCTCTTCCACGTCAGCCCAGAACTGACCCGCAGCCCTCTCCTCTGATGAGGTAGAAGCACTGTGCAGCCCTTCAAGAGGTACTGCTGCGGGTTTGCCATAGAGCCCACTGTGACTCGACTCCATCTCCCGGAGTCTGTCACGTTGGAGCAAATGCTCCACACACCGCTCCATCCGGCTCCAGTGCTCACGGTTGCTGGCCGCCCGCGGTTGTTCAAAGTCGGACTCCTCTGAGTCCACGACCTTGTTTGTTTATGTGTCTAGCCTTACCGCCCGGCCGCGTGGATCTGGCTGGTGCGGAGGCGACATCGGGCACAGCTGATCCCACTATCGGTGATCCAAGTGCCGCTGGCTGCCGCTAGCTGCCCGCTGCTCCGCGGCCCTCCCTCACCAGCTTTGTCGCAGCCCTTGTCTTCTTTGTTTTATCCATGTTCCCACCTGTAGTTGGAAATGGAAACAAAAAAAACCGCAGAGTAAACTCTTACCTGCAAG
Source organism: Leucoraja erinaceus (assembly GCF_028641065.1). NCBI lineage: Eukaryota > Metazoa > Chordata > Chondrichthyes > Rajiformes > Rajidae > Leucoraja > Leucoraja erinaceus. Next base: position 41,593,113 of record NC_073380.1, on the reverse strand, counting down.
TTGCGGCTTTTAAAACTGCTGCTGCGGGGGAACGTCGTTCCATCGCGTCTGACGTTTCACAATGCGTGTAGCGATATGACACGCATGCGTCCTGGCGGGCTTCTTCACATAGTCACTCACGTGACTCTGAAGTAAAATTTGATATAAATCAATCAGCCTGGTGAGAAGTCCATACTTGATCAGGCTGTAAGGTGATGTAGATTTTTTGTGATGCATGTAGTAAGAAAAGCATATGCTGTGTAGAAGAGGCCCATGATCATTAAGGCAGGGGCAGCTAAAATGGAGCGTGAGGTGAGTACTGGGGTGCCAGGAAATTGTCCTGAGGGATCATTAACTAGATTTTTCAAATGGAAAGCACCAAAGGGTAATACACTGAACGAAAATAAAATTTAGGAGTATCTGATCTGCGATCCTCAATATAAATAATTTGATGGAACAAACAGCATAGAGAAATGGAGAAAAGATAAGAGCTATGATAATAAGATGTTACAAAATGTATATGGATACGATGAAACATGCCAGAAGAACTGAAGCAACTTAGGTTTTCTGTTCAGCGATAAACCATCAATCTGAGGTTATCACTAGGATGGTGGAAGCCCAGGACTTGAAACACTTTTGAAGGTGCAGGGAAATATAATGTTTCAAAGACAACAATAAGAACAAACAGCATGAGCTGTGACTACTGATCTTCAGGTCATTCAACTCCTGTGGATTCATAGGAAAAAAAAAATCACTTGACTTGCATGAGAGATTCTCTCGCTCCACAAAAAAAACTAGTTCTTCAGTGCACTTGTGACATATTGTCAAGATATACCAAGGGTTATTGCAGTAAGTAGAAAACATAATCATTATGATCAGATAGATGGTAAGGCAAAATTATATATTTTTAACCGAGACACCCCATTCATTTTTGATAGATTACATTTAATTTTATAATTACAAGAAATATCCAACATTTGGGAAATATTAAAACATAAGTTAATAGATATAATTCTGTATCACATTATGTGTTTGCACACTCAACTTATTTATATCTCACCCACTTCTTGTCAGCAAGGTTAGAAATGTTAATGTTGATCTCCTTGTTCAATTCATCGGGGTACATTGTGAATAGGTCAATGTCAAACACTGTGCCTTGTGGTACCAATCGGAGGGAATTTTGTGTTTAATCTGTACCCTGAATTTGGCATACATGCCGTAACTCAGCAGGACAGGTAGTACCTCCGGATAGAAGGAATGGGTGACAATTCGGGTTACATAGAAAGATAGAAACATAGAAATTAGGTGCAGGAGTAGGCCATTCGGCCCTTCGAGCCTGCACCGCCATTCAATATGATCATGGCTGATCATCCAACTCAGTATCCCGTACCTGCCTTCTCTCCATACTCTCTGATCCCCTTAGCCACAAGGGCCACATCTAACTCCTTCTTAAATATAGCCAATGAACTGGCCTCGACTACCCTCTGCGGCAGAGAGTTCCAGAGATTCACCACTCTCTGTGTGAAAAAAGTTCTTCTCATCTCGGTTTTAAACGATTTCCCCTTAACCTTAAGCTGTGACCCCTTGTCCTGGACTTCCCCAACATCAGGAGCAATCTTCCTGCATCTACCCTGTCCAACCCCTTAAGAATTTTGTAAGTTTCTATGAGATCCCCTCTCAATCTCCTAAATTCTAGAGAGTATAAACTAAGTCTATCCAGTCTTTCTTCATAAGACAGTCCTGACATCCCAGGAATCAGTCTGGTGAACCTTCTCTGCACTCCCTCTATGGCAATAATGTCCTTCCTCAGATTTGGAGACCAAAACTGTACGCAATACTCCAGGTGTGGTCTCACCAAGACCCTGTACAACTGCAGTAGAACCTCCCTGCCCCTATACTCAAATCCTTTTGCTATGAAAGCTAACATACCATTCGCTTTCTTCACTGCCTGCTGCACCTGCATGCCTACTTTCAATGACTGGTGTACCATGACACCCAGGTCTCGCTGCATCTCCCCTTTTCCTAGTCGGCCACCATTTAGATAATAGTCTGTTTTCCTGTTTTTGCCACCAAAATGGATAACCTCACATTTTTCCACATTATACTGCATCTACCAAACATTTGCCCACTCACCCAGCCTATCCAAGTCACCTTGCAGTCTCCTAGCATCCTCCTCACAGCTAAGTTGAGACCCTTCTTCTGACTGAGCATCAGGGGAGAGGGAGTTACAGAAATAAAGAAGTGTAAGAGTTCAAAAGAGATGAAGATCAAGGAAAATGTAGAATAGACCATTGTTAGCTATGAGAAGTTGACAACAAAGCAAACAGAGATAAAATGTAATCAGGGGGACAGTCTGACTGTTCGAAGAACTGGGAAGGGGGAAGGATGGAGAGAGAGGGAGAGCGGGGTTACTTGAAGTTAGATGTCAATATTCACACAGCTGGGGTGTAAGCTGCCCAAGTGAAATATGAGGTGCTGTTCCTCCAATTTGTGCTGGGACTCAATCTGACAGTGGAGGAGGCTCAGGACAGCACACCGCTGGGATGTAAGCTGCCCAAGCAAAATATGAGGCTCGTCGATCGATTTGCTGAATACCTCCGCTCAGTTCACCTAAACCTACCAGATCATCTGGTTGCTAAACACATTATCTCCCCATCCCATTCCCATCCTGACCTTTCTGTCCTGGGTCTCTTCCTAGCTAACAATGGTCTATTCTACATTTTCCTTGAACTTCATCTCTTTTGATCTCTTACACTTCCTTTCCTCTGTAAATCCTCTCCCTCAGTCTGAAAAACGGTCTCGACACTATATGTCACCCATTCCTTCTAACCAGAGATACTGCCTGTCCTGCTGAGTTATTCCAGCAGTTTGGGTCTATCTGTGGTCTATTGTTTGCTGGGGACAAGGTGATAACGAAGGAATATAAATGGTGAAATTAGCAAGAGGACGAGGGTGGGGGAAGGACAGGGAGAGGGGGAATGCAAGGGTTACTTGAAGTTAGAGAAATCAATATGTATGCCACTGGGTTGTAAGTTGTTGCCCAAGCAAACTCTTTTTAGTTCTTATGTATAAATTCTAATTACAAATCTTTTATGTGGTAACTTATCAAATGCCTTCTGGAAGCACATATATACCACGTCAATTGCAATTTCCTTATCAACCCTCTGTTATGGTTTCAAAAACCTCATTCAAATTAGTTAAATACTACTTAATTTTACAAATAATTGATGCCCTTCTCCAATTAATCTGCACTTGTATGACCTATTGCAAATTTTCTCCCTGATTGTTATTGCTAAAACTTTCCCATACTACGGAGATAACTGGGTTTACGCATCACACTCTTTGGAACAATAGTGCAATTTTAGCAATTTTCCAGTCCTCAGAATCAAATTGCATTATCCTTTATCCTAACTAAGATATGTGACCCAAAATCCAGCTTTACAGATGTGCCTCATGTGCTTGGTCAATGTTGTTGTCAGCTACTTAACCTCAGCCTAATGTGGCTTCCTAGTTACTGCTCATGCTGCTGATTTTTCAGTCAATTCACAATTTTCCACACATATCTATACCTGTAGAATGCTAAGTTTTTATACCTAAGTAGTGAACATTCATCTCTTATTCTATTATGCTCAGGAGCATGTAAAGCAGGCACAGGGATTTGTCTGCACTGTGGATTTTCCAACAGTGCAGGCATTCCTAGACATTACACTAGTCCTAATTGAGATGACCTTGGAGAATTTCCTGCCAGGGTTGCCTGGCTGAGGGCCTTTGAGGCAAATTTGCAGGGAAAAAACATGTCTCCTGCAGGTACTTGCCTATCCCACTTAATCCTTGGAAGCAATCGCCATGCCTTCCTATCACTGCAGCATCTTGTAGTGCAAGAATGTTGTTCTAATTGCAATAAGCCCTCTTAAGATCTTGGTGCAATGATTGCACCTATGATGCAGCTAAGAACTGCAAAATGTGCAGCACTTCAATAGGAAATGTCACACTGAAATATCTATCTCAGAAGAGGACATAAAGTGCTGGGGTAACTCAGCGGGACAGGCAGCATCTCTGGAGAGAAGGACTGGGTGAAGTTTTGGGTCGAGACCCTTCTTCAGTCATTCTTCAGGTTAATTGGCATGGTATAAGATTAAATTGTCCCTAGTATGTGTAGGATAGTGTTAATGTGCGGGGATCGCTGGTCAGTGCGGACTCGGTGGGCCGAAGGGCCTGTTTCCGCGCTGTATCTCTAAAACATAAGAAGGGTCTCGACCTGAAATATCACTCATTCCTTCTAACCAGAGACGCTGACTGTCCCGCTGAGTTACTCCAGCTTTTTGTGTCTATCTGCAGTTCTTTGTATCTACTATCCATCTCAGTGCTGATTTACACAGAGAAGCCCAATGACATTGTTCCATGAGCATTGTTTTAAACAAACACAGTTAGTGATCACCACAGTTGGTGATCTCTGAACCTCAATAGAAGTTTTTGCTCTTCATGCAACTTTCACAAAATGTATTAGGCTGTTTAAACAACAATGTTTTGATTTTTTTTTTTAATGACAAGGACTAATTTCCAGCTTGCGGGCAAATGCACACTGAATGTATTGCGACAAATTATTTATCTTGGAAGTATACCATGAGTTATTCTGTGGAAAATGTATTATTTACTACTAATAAAGATTTGATGAAAATGTTATATTAGGCTGGATTATGTTGGATTGGGCTAATATATGAGGAATGTGTGATGGCTGAGCCTGTACTTGCTGGAGTTTAGGATGAGGGGGGAATCTCATTGAAACCTACTGAATAATGTAGGGGCTAGATAGAGTGGAGATGGAGAGGACAATTCCAATAATGGGAGAGTCTCAGACCAGAGAGCATTGCCTCAGAATAAAAAGATAAGATGAGGAAGAATTTATTTTAGCCAGAGGTTGGTAGATCTGTGGAATTCATTGTCCAGACAGCTGTGGAGGTCAAGTTATTGGGTATCTATAAAGCGGAGATTGATAGGTTCTTGATTAGGAAAGGTGTCAAAGATTAAGGGGAGAAGGCAGAAGAATGGGTTAAGAGGAAAATAGATCAGCCATAATCGAATGGCGGAGCAGACTCGATGAGCCGAATGGTCTAATTCTTCTCATGTGTCTTATGATTATGATGATCTTATGGTTATATTTGATCTGACCATTTGGTCTCTATATGGACTCCAATTGTCAATAAATAAATAAATAAATACATCCAAGAAATAACAAGATTACATTAAACTATATTAAAAATTATATAGCTAAAACCATTAAACTGTTGTTAATTGAATTTATAATTATTGTAGGATTGACTTATCATTGTGGGTTGGTAAGTGAGTCTGCACCTGATTCACTGACAATAGTCAATATAAAGTACCACTATCAATGTCATGTCCTCACAATTTCAAGATGATCATTATGAAAAGGTTACAATGATGGCGTGGTAGTTGATTTCAACATAGTAATGTCAGAATATCAAAGAGAAACACTAAACTTTGTTATACCTTATTGGATTCCTGAATGTTGTATTATTTGGCAATAGTTTTCAATTTGTGCTTAGGCATCAGTCCAATTGCCAACTTTGGATTTGCACAGTTTACAAAAATGGGAAAAACCTTATTAGGCACAGGATGGGGCCAAGTTTGATCATCTTTAAAATGTAGGCAGGAGATCATAAATTGCGATTAACTCGTGTTCATTCAGTACAGCACAGCCAGCTGGGCATTATCTTAATCTTACCCACAGATTTCATCAACTGGCCACAGAGAATGTTATAGAACATTGAACAATACAGCTCAGGAACAAACCCTTTTGGCCCACAATCTCTGTGAATATGATGACAAGGCCAATTGTTATCTGCCTGCACATATTCCATATTCCTCCATTGCCTGTATATCTATGTGCCTATAGATATAACAGATGATGGCAAGCATTTTGGAATGGATCCTGTCTTGGGATATAATACCCTTGGGGTATTGTCTGGGAAAGGTCTTTGATGCTGTACTGGAGGCCTGAGGGGAGGAGTCCTTGTGTAGGAATGGTCAGAAACTCCATTGGCATTCAAGGCAGAGGATGCAGATACTCTTTATATTATGAAGTGCAATGATAGAAAGGATGCAAACTGGAAAGAAATAGTATGGACTATCTATAAAATTAAGTATGAGGTAGAGGCAAGAGAGATGCCCCAGTAAGGTCAGAGCAAATGTTGCCTCATTTCTTGTGCAGAGGCAGATTTCCTCTTGGGGTATGATGTCAGGATGTCAGTTATTATCTGAGGTGTGAGAATGAGGTTAGGCATAGCACATGTGATGGAAGTGTCTTGAATGGAGTCCCTGGTTCCATGTTCTCTTTAATCACCTTCTCTGTAATGGGCCAGCTACGTTTTGCTGCTCCTAATTTGCTGAACAGGGTCTCAGCATAAATGAGTGCGTTGCTGTTGAACCATTAATAAGTTATTGTTTCATTTGCATTGCCCTGTTTCAACATCTCCTCACACAACCCTGTCTCATCAGACCCTCACACATTTGCACTGTCTCATCACATCTTTTACACATCGCCCTGTCTATTAAAATCCTCGTCCACTACCCATCTCACACATTGCCCTGTCTAATCAGCCTCTAGTACATTGCCCCATATGATCAGATGATACCTCTTTTTGTGAGAGGTTTCCTCTGTAGAATTGTTCTGAGGAATTATGATCAACAGGACAGTAGAATTATTGAGGCACGGCTTTGTCCTATTCCCTAATCATAACTTCGAGAAATAAAGTAAGGAAATCTCAGTCATACAGCATGAAAACAGACCCTTCAGTCCAGCTAATCCATACCAACTACAATGCCCCATCTAAGGCCAGTCCCATTTTCCTGTATCTGGTCCATATCCCTCTAAACCTTTCCTATCCATGTATCTGTCTAAATGCCTTTTAAATGTTGCTATTAAACCTGCCTCAACTACTTCATCTGGCAGCTCGTTCAATATACCCCACAACCTTTGTGTAAAAACGTTGCCCCTCGGGCTCCTCATCTTCCTCCTCTCACCTCCCCTCTCATTTCTCCCGTCACGTTAAACCGATGGCCTCTGATTCTTGATTCCCCTGCCCTGGGAAAAAGATTGTGCAATTGAAATTCCCCTCATGACTTTATACACCTCTATAAGATCCAAGGAAGCAAGTCCTAGCCTGCCCAACCGCTCCCTTTTGTTTCAATGCTGTGTCTTTTTCTGAGCCGATCACTTCATAATGCAATTTATAAATGTTTTCACCTACACCTTGGAAAATTCAGTAATGTTTTATAGTATATCCAGTAAGACTACCTGTTTTTATATTATTTAATTTGTTATAAGATGTATTATTTATAAGAAATATTTTCAATCCCAACTCTCTAACCACTTGAAAACATTCCTAGCTTGTTGCTTTATTTTAAAAGACAAGCCTTCCTATCAAGTCATTTGTCTATGCTTCCACTTCACATTGCCTTGGCAGAGATGACTGAGCATTGAAATAACAATGAAAGTATTGTCAGATAAATGTGGGTAAGCAATTACAAGCTATTCTTTCAAGACATTATTGCAGACCCTGATGCTTGAGATATGTTGGCCAGAGACATGACTGCTGCGAAAAATGTCTTAATACAGTTTTGCTGGAGGAGCATGTGACCCAAGGTTTTGAATGAGGTAGAACAAGCCATAAAACACACCAGTGAAGTGAGTGGCGATATTGGCAGTGAGGAATGGTGTTGTTAAGTGATCAATGTGGAAGGCTGGGGTCTTGGGAAGGGATTGCAAGAGGGATTTGCAGGGGAAAGAAAACATGCGGGCAGGATGATTTTCAGGATGCAGGAGAGAGTGCTGAGAAAATACACAGATATTCCCTTCTTTCCCCCTCTGGCTGGAATGCCTGGATTTAAAAGGGGTAGGCTGATGAGGGTCATGTAGCCCAATTCAATATCTGCTAATTGGACCAATTTGTTACTTATTTGGTTGTGGACTCAGCTCAATGGTGCTGCGGTTTGGCCTCTCCTACCCTGCTTGCTGGTGATGGGGATCTGAGCAGCATCCGAGGTAGGGGGCGCTGTCACACCATGTTCTAGTTTCGTATCTAGATTTTATGCCATATTTGATGTCCAAATTTTCAGATTTAGTGCCTGAAATGTTTATATCAGGCCACTAAATTATTAAAATAATTTCCCAGTATAATTAAATCCAGGATAAAAATGAAGAACCACAACAAAATTGGAAAAAGGTTTCTTAATATTATTATTTGAAGATCATATACCAAAAATACAATAATAGAAACATAGAAACATAGAAATTAGGTGCAGGAGTAGGCCATTCGGCCCTTCGAGCCTGCACCGCCATTCAATATGATCATGGCTGATCATCCAACTCAGTACCCCGTACCTGCCTTCTCTCCATACCCTCCGATCCCTTTGGCCACAAGGGCCACATCTAACTCCCTCTTAAATATAGCCAATGAACTGGCCTCAACTACCTTCTGTGGCAGAGAGTTCCAGAGATTCACCACTCTCTGTGTGAAAAAAGTTCTCCTCATCTCGGTTCTAAAGGATTTCCCCCTTATCCTTAAGCTGTGACCCCTTGTCCTGGACTTCCCCAACATCGGGAACAATAACTCAGTGATTGCAAGGTTGAAGAGATTGGCTCCCACTTCAGGAGATAAAAGTATTGCCAGGCTAATTATACTATTAGTATACGATAGATTAAAGAAACATCTACCTGGTCATTCTATGTAGAGTTAATACTTCAAAAGGCAGTAGTACTGTTGTCACAACAGTTCTATCTCTAATTTATAGAAACTTTTCTTTAGTGCTTCCTCAGTTATTTTTCTTCTCATATATCTGTATTTGTAATGTAACAGCAGTGACACATATGATAGTATCATTTAAAGGAGCAATTATTTAATCTGAAGAATTTAATTTCAGTTTTCTAAATTTACTTGATGACCATCATTAATATAAATCAAGTAGTTTGCTACTGAAGAAGGGTCTCAACCCGAAACGTAATCTATCCATGTTTTCCAGAGATGCTGCCTGTCTTGCTGAGTTACCCTAGCACCTTTTACCCTAGTTTGCTTTCATATTGATTACCTTTGTGCTCTGCATCTCTAATCTCTCAATGTTGATCTCTGTCATGCAAGAAATTACCAGGCAGACAGATGAAAAGATTTAAGATATGCTCAAAGTCTCTTTGAGAAAATGCAGCATCCTCACTGACGCCTTGGAATCACTGGCCAATAAATGCTCAACATGAAGTATCTTGAATGCTTTTGAGAATCTTGAGTCCAGGTATTGAAAACATGTGAAGTATTTCATAAATATAGAACAACACTACACCTAAGTATACATGATGGGCATTCGTGAGCTCTAAGTGATAAAGCTTGTGATTCCCACATTGGCCTCAGCAGTTACATCAGTTAAATTAGAGTGGAAACAAATAATCTCCAATCCACAGTGAATGTATAAGAAGAAAAAGTACCTCTAATTCATGTTCAGATCAGTATTATTTGACTTTATGTAAGAATTAACTTAAACAACTCCAGCATTTCTAGTTCAAAAATAATCAATGCTTGGATAGCAGTGCAAGCAGTCTGCACTGCTTTCTTTATGCAGCTAACCACAATCTTTGAAGATTATATTTTTTGATCTGAAGTTGTGATGCTCATGTTTAAAAATTGTACTTTATTGATCGAGCAATTTGTCTTATCTGATCAATTTCAGTTATTTGTATTCATCATACAATGGTTTAAAGGAAGTACAGGAAAAAGGGATCTTATTTCAGTAGATTCAAATTGTTATAAGATATAGAATCAGTTTTAATGGCGCTAAGAAACAACAAGAAGCAAAATACATTAGTGTATGTTTTTTATAGGCTTCAAAATTGCAATGTTAATGAATGGTGTAGAATAAATTTGAAAGTTGAAGGCACACGTAATAAAAGTTATACAATAATTAAAGGTGATATCAGTTTACATATAACAAACCAAATTAGCATTTGATGATGAAATCAAGGAGTTTAAACAAGATGTTTTTCATTTATTGAGGAACAAGATGAATTTAAATTTAGTAAAGGGCCTTTAGAGGGGAAGCGCATTAAGGCCAAAAATGATTTAGTTGAATCCAAAACCAGTAGTCTTAAACTAAACAAAGTCAATTATGGTAATATTTTGGCAGAGACAATTAATGCCATAATTTGGGAAACCACACAAGACAAATTAATTAAAAAGTGAAGACAACTTATGAATTGATAATTCATTTAAGGTGTAAAACCCCAACAAAAAAATCTATGATTGAAAAGACCAGTTAAAGATAGTACTAGTCCAAAAGAAAATTCCTACTAAAAGGAACTATAGACCTGACGATTAGGAAAAAATAGGATATTAGGAAAAATGAGCAAATGAGGATAAAGAAAGGCAAAGCAAAGTGAGGTAAGGCAAGGGAAAGTGGACTATGAGTGCATACTGATTGTAAAAAAAATCTATTGATAGATAAAGAAAAATATTGGCTCCCGACTGACACAGGAGAAATGATATTCAGGTGTATGAAAACAGCTGAGAAAAGCACCAAATATTTTAGTTTCCTTACAGAGACCAAAACACAAGACAGTGTGGAAAGCAAAAATGTGAATAAAGAACTGAATGAAATTAGCATTAATTATTTAAAAAATGCACAATCAGTGAACAAGAAGACAATTAATTCCCAGGAACTTGATGGCCTACATCACAAGGTTTTGGGAGAGGTGGTTCTGAATGTACCAGCTGCATGGATTGCCATTTTCCAATGCTCCAAGATTCAGGAATGGTTCCCACAGATTAGAAGTTGATAAATAGATCGCCCATACTTAAAAAGATCAGTAAGAAATGCAAGTGCAGTAAGCAACCGAAAATGTGAATTCACTGCAAGAAGATTTAAGTGCAATAGTAAAGACATCTCACTCTAATTATGTCAAACTTCATTTAAAGTGCCTCTCGTAAATTGTGAGCACGTTCCAATCTCCCAATCGAAGGAAGGTTATATTTACAATAATTGGGGTACAATGAAGGACCACCTGACACAGGGGAATTTGGTCTTTTAAGAGAGATTAAGAAAATTCACTACAATTTAATACTTAAGTAGTGAGCTCACTAAAATAAAATAAACTATTTTGTGGCTTGTCTCGGTAAATGCAATGGTATTTTCTCTGGTTGTGGTGTTTAGAATCAGAGGTCATGGTTTCAAAATCTGTGGTTGGCGTTTGGAGGCCTGAGGTAGGAAGAAAGTTCTTCACTCAGATGGTAATTAATCTTTGACAACCTCTATCCAAGTGGGCTGTTGAAGGATGAGCTGTTGAATATATAGAAGACAGAGATCAACAGATCCACTCAAGATCCTGAGCAATCAAGGACATCAATTGATGTTGAGATGAGAACTATAATAAATAGCAGGACTACTCAATGAAATCAGAAGGGAGCTTAACTATTTCCCCTTAATTCAATGGAGCATTTTGAGACAGCGGTTAAGTGATAGGAGCAGAATTAGGCCATTCAGCTCATTAAGTCTACTCTGCCATTCAATCATGGCTAATCTATCTCTCCCTCCTAACCTCATTCTCCTGCCTTCTCCCCATAACTCCTGACACGCGCACTAACAAGAATCTATCTATATCTGCCTTAAAGATATCCATTGACGGCATCCACAGCCTTTTGTGGCAAATAATTCCACAGATTCACTACCCTCTGACTAAAGTAATTTCTCCTCATCACCTTCCTAAAGGAATGTCTTTTAATTCTGAGGCTATGACCTCTGGTCCTAGACTCTCCCACTTGTGGAAATATCCTCTCCACACCCACTCTATCCAAGCCTTTCACTATTCTGTAAGTTTCAATGAGGTCCTCCCTCATCCTTCTAAACTCCAGCGAGTACAGGCCCAGTGCCGTCACACGCTCATCATATGTTAAACCACTAATTCCTGAGATAATTCTTGGGAATGATCAATCCGGGTGATCAATCTTTGCTTCACAATGAAGGGATATACTCAGTATGCTAATGGTCTCTAGAAATTTTAGCCACATCTCCAGCACTACATCCTATTTGACATTTGAATTTACATAATTAAAGTTGCATGTGCAAGTGTACTTTGACAGCTATCATCATATTCAACTGCTTCTTCTAAGTCTCTGCAAATGAAACACAATATTGGGGTTGTGCAACAATAACTTCAAGAACTTACATACCCATCTCAGATTTTTTTAATCTAAACAGTGGCTTTTGGATGCCAGACACCTCTTAAACATAAACAACAAGACATGAAAATTTGCCACTCCATATCTTACAGTGTCATGTTCGTTCATGTACGATCTTCCTTATATTTGCAGCCATTCACAACTTACTGACTACTGGAGATAGACACAAAATGCTGGAGTAACTCAGCTGGACTGGCAGTATCTCTGTCTGAAGAAGGGTCTCGACCCAAAATGTTACCCTTTCCTTCTATCCAGAGATGCTGCCTGTCCCATTGAGTCACTCCAGCATTTTGTGTCTATCTTCGGTTTAAACCAGCATCTGCAGTTCCTTCCTCCAACTCACTGACTACTGGTTCTGCCTAAGGTAATAGACTCATTGTAGTGTTAATGTGTGTTAGTGTTGGATTCCTGAGCAAAGACTGCCTCTGCAGTAAGTTAACATATTAAACCTTTGAACTGTCTGTAGGGGTTCAGTGAGATTGTTAATCTTAAAGTCAGGGTAGCCCAACAATTGCAAGATGATGCCAGCAGCACTGATTGCTTTCTGAATCAGATTCTGAGAAGTAACTTGGGTGATTCTGTTTGTCATTGACACAGTTGGGCACAACATCTGAGAGCCAATACCAGGTGCCACCCATTGTGAAACATGCCTCTCTAAACTGGTCCCTTGTCTCTTGGTGCCCCTATCTGAGCTGGTGCTCTCCTAGGAGAGGCACACTTCAACAATAGGTGCTCTTCCCTTGTAAAAACTGGTGTAGCCATCTCCTCTTCTTTTCAGATGACTGTAGATCCTTTGTGGCACCAGGCTGTGTGGAGTGCCAATGTATAGCAAAGGAAAACAAAGGGGTAACCTTTTCACAAAAAGGGTGGTGGGTGTATGGAACAAGCTGCCAGAGTAGGTAGTTGAGACAGGGACTATCCCAACATTGAAGAAGCACTTAGTCAGGTACACGGATAGGAGAGGTTTGGAAGGATATGGACCAAATGTGGGCAGGTGGGACTAGTGTCGCTGGGGCATGTTGGCCGGTGTGGACAAGTTGGGTCGCAGGACCTGTTTCCACGCTGTATCACTCCATGACTCTATGAAAAGAGTATCACCTGAAAATATTCATTGCCAAGCAACCTTGTAGCTACATTGAGAACTGAAGTCTACTGCGATTTACACCTTTCTGCAACTATTGCATTTGGACCATATTCCTGATTAATGTTTCCTGTCCATGCACTGTCCAAATGTCTTTTAAATGTCACTACAGTGACTGCCTCAATTTCCTCCTCTGGCAGCTCTTTCCATATATCCACCAACCTCTGCATAAAAACGTAGCATCTCTAACTTTGATTTAATCTTTCCCCTCTCACCTTAATTCTATGTATTGACTCTTTATTCCCCCACTCTGGGTACAAAAAAACCTGTGCATTTACCCCATCTATTCCCCTCATGATTTGATACACCTCTATCGGATCACCCCTCACCCTCCTGCACTCCAAGGAATAAAGTTCTAGCCTACCCAGCCTATGGCTCAGGCCCTCGTCCTGGCAACTTCCTTCTGAATCTCTTGTGTACATTTTCAAAACTGAACAACATCTTCCATAGACATAGAAACATAGAAAATAGGTGCAGGAGTAGGCCATTCGGCCCGTAGAGCATGCACCACCATTCAATGTGATCATGGCTGATCATCCTAAATCAGTACCCATTCCTGCCTTCTCCCCATATCCCTTGATTCCGTTAGCGCTAAGAACTGTATCTAACCATCCCTTGAAAACAAGTATAGCAGGGTGATCAGAACTACTCAAAATGCAGCCTCACCCTGTGCCTTGTACAGCTGCAATATAACATTCCAACTTCTATACTCAATAACCTGACTGAAAGCAAATGTGCCAAAGGCCTTCTTGACCTATCTACCTTTGATTCCACTTTTGATTAACTATGTCGCTGCACTCCTAAATCCCTCTGCTCTATAACAGCCCCTGGAGCTCTGCCATTCACTATAATGTTCACGGTTAGTGAATGGTTAGAAGTGTTACCAAGACAGATGAACAGATGTCACATTGTGACCTTCTTGGATAATTACAGAGAATAGTTAAGGATGAGCTGTTGGCATACTAAAGCGGTGAGGGACAAGATATACTGTTGAGGCCACGTGTCAATGAGTAAGTTGGTGCAGCGGTAGAGTCATCATCAATGGCATCTTCGATTATTTTTAGCACTGGTCACCAATGTGGGCGATGTTTCTACCAGGGATGAACTCCCAGGAAAGCTCCGGCTGGTGTCACCTTGAACATAGGACAATCTTAGAGCAAAATAGTCCACGTATCCTTTAAGGTTGCAGCTATATAACTAAGTGCCAGCAGTTGCAAAAATCGAATCAGAGCTATTCAATAACACCTACTGTTTCTGAATCAACAGTGAAGAATTTCTAGCCCCTTGTTACCATTACCAGAAAGTACAGGTAATAAACCTGTCAATATAACTCTGGGAGACGAACTTTTGAGCTGCCAACAAGACTGAAAAAATAATTGTTAGCACTTTGGAATAAATACAGTTATTGGAATACATAATGCTGAGAAGTGGACAATTATCTTTCTGTTCACATCGCTCCCCAGTCAGTTGGACCATATTCAGCTCTCTTTGCAGTACATGGAGAGTCACTTTACTAATAAATCCTTTTCAAGAGACACATTTGTCTGGCACAGTAGAGGATGGCAAACAATATTGTCCTTTTTAAAATATTTCCTACGGCCTTAGAAGCACTGGTGAACTTGGATGCTGGGAGAAATAAATCAAGGCAGCCAGGGTAATAATAATGATGAGTTGCCCTTGTGTTGTATTTAGATGAGATCAGGGCCAGATTTAGATGAAGAGAGGCCCTAAGCTATTTCACTTGTGAGGCCCCCCACTCCCAATCCCCCACCCCCACGACTAGAGGACCATGACTACCCGATAGTGACAGTGTGACACTTTTAGATTCTACTGTATATTGTCATTAAACAGATGGTTTTAAAATACATATTGGATTCACCGCGGAGCGAGAAATGCCTTACCTGGATCGCCGTTTGAAGCTCCAAAGTGTTGGGCCTGCTGCTTCAACATCATGGAACTGTGGTTTGCGGAGGTCACAACCTCGGGCCGCGCTAATTTTAATATCGCGGAGCCCTGGGAACCCTTTGCCGAGGGCCGCAGGCGTGAATCTCCACCCAGCTCAGCCTGTGGACTTCGGTAGCCGCGGTCTCCGGTAGGAAGTGGCCGATTCGGATGTCCAAGCTGCTGACAATGTTCTCCCGTTCCAACATCGGATGGTGACCCCCAAATGTCATTGTACCAATGGCCCGGGGGGGGGGGGGGAGTGGTCCAAGAGGAGGGGATCCGTTTGGAGACGGGAAAAGGCATCATCAATGGGGGCGAGGACTCCTTCCCATGAAAGAATGGTGTGAGGCGGGAGCGAAAGAAGAAGAGCTCCAAATTGTGGTGGCCGCGAAACTCATTGAGGTGGGGATGGAGGGGGACAAAGGTGAGGCCTCTGCTGAGGCCAGACCGTTCGGGATCTGAGAGGGGGAGATCAGGGGGGTGGTGAACACACGGCAGGGATAGGGGTAGGGGCCAGAGGCAGGTGAGTAGACCGAGGCCAAGGCGATGTCTGGTGGACGGGTGGTGGGTGTTCAGGGGGTAGGGGGGTATTAGGACTGTAGTGTGGGTGGGGAGGATCTGTGGGTCACATGGTTTGAGGGGAATGGGGAAGACCCATTGGAACAGCCACTGAGATTACCAGGGTTGGGGGGGGGGGGGGCTAGCACTTGAAGCCAGCGGTCAAACCCAGGGGAGTTGGAGTCTGCAGCATGGAAGCAATGGGTCCGGTGAGGTAGCGAGGTGAGTAGGCCCCCCTAGATCTCGAGGTCCTAAGCATAAGCTTGTCTAGCTTACTCATAAATCTGGCCCCGGATGAGATGCCAGCCGTCAATAATATTTTTGGGTCAAAATGTCTTTATTATCAGACAAATTATTAGAATTGATTTAAGCATGCATATTACTTCATGGTACTATTTGAAAAATTAAACGGTAAACGATAAGATTTGTGTAAGACCAAGACATTTATATTAATTATTTTCCATTGTTAATCTTGACTCCATTTTGTAGAAGGCAAAATATCCATAATTTAAACACGGAATGGGTATTTTTGATTATATTCCATTGTGCAAATGAGCAAACCAATTGAACAGGACATAAATTGGTAGCCCAAAAGCAAAAACGAAAAGCTGGAAGGCAGCAACTCTGAAATCATGTGATATGAGTAGATTTAGACCAATCGGCCCATCAAGTCTACTCCAGCATTCAATCATGGCTGATCTATCTCTCCCTCCTAATCCCATTCTCCTGTCTTCTCCCCATAACCCCTGGCTCCTGTACTAATCAAGGATCTATCCATCTCTGCCTTAAAAATAGCCATTGACTTGACCTCCACAGCTTTCTGTGGCAAATAAACTTTGTTGGAAATATTTAGCAGCATATGTGCAGAGAAAAATATGAGTTACGTTAGAACGTAGAACAGTACAGCACAGGAACAGCCCTTCGGCCTACAATGTCCATGCCCAACACGATGCCAAGTTAAACTAGTCACATCTTTTTGCATAAGATCCATATCCTTATATTCCCTGCAAATCCATGTGCCTATCCAAAAGCCTCGTAAATGCCACTATCGTATCTGTCTCCACCATCATTCCTGGCAACATCTTCCAGGCACCGACCATACCCTGTAAAACCTGCCCTGTATATTTCCTTTCAACTTTGCACCTGATGCTCTGCCTTCTAGTTTTTTTTTCACATTTCCACCACCCAAAACAATTCTGACTGTCTACCTGATCTATGCCTCTCATAATTTTATATATGTCTAACAAATCTCCTCTTGGGCCCCATTGATGAACTTTGGTAAACTTAATTTTTTTTTTCAACTTATTTTGCTTATTTTAGTCATTTAAGTTATTTATTTTTGTTCTATTTTTTTAAATTATTTCAGTAATCTTAGTAGTTCTGTCATGGATATGTAAATAGGCTCTTAAACTATTTTATGTGAAGGAACTGCAGATGCTGGTTTATACCGAAAATAGACATAAAGTGCTGGAGTAACTCAGCGGGTCAGGCAGCAACTCTGGAGAAAAAGGATGGTGACATTTCAGGTCGGAACGTCTGAAGAAGGGTTCCGACCTGAAACGTCACCAATCCTTGTCAAACTCCACCCCAATTCTCTCCTCCTAGTTTTGTGAGTGAGACCCACAGGTTGCTGAGACCTAACGAGACAGTGGAATAGTTGGGAAATAGGTAGTTATCGTACTCAGCCTTATTAAAGTGATCAGGTAAGTGTGGATGGTCAGCTATCAGGGCGCTGAGCCAAATTCAGTTTGATTCAGGATGCCAAAGGTAAAAAGCTTGAAATAATGCCATGAGAGTTCTTGCATTCACCCACGAGAGTTTCAAAATGATTTATCAGCCACAAGAGAGCAACTTCATTCTTGCAATATTCCCCTCATCATTGCATTAGGGTCTTGTTCTAAGTGTTTGTACACAGATTTTTGAATGGGGATTGAACTGAGGAGAAGCTGTCACTGAATGTTTCAGTATTTTCAAGCATGAACAAATCATGCAGAAAGTGGACACCTTGTCTTGATGTTCTATCATTCTCGAACATAAGCAAATCAAGTCATTCTGAGACCAATTTATGTTGGTGGAGGGGAAGTGATAGGCTAGAAAAGTGGAGGGCACGTAATCCCTTGATGTAACTCCTCATAAAATAAAGATCAAACTTCAAACTGGTAAGTTCTCGTTTAATCTTACTATTTTACTTCGGAGTCACGTGAGTGACTACGTGAAGATTTTAAAGATCTGTGACCTAACCCAATGCAATAAAATCCTGTAAACCACTTCTAAATGAAAATGATTTTCCCAGTTGTTTGTTGCAAAACCTAATTGGCCGCAAACTGCACTCACTCTACAAGCTAAGGGATACACGTGATGCAGTCATGGCTGGTTTTTTTCGCAAGGCTTTGTTGATTAGTACAAGTGTCAGAGATTATGGGGAGAAGGCAGGAGAATTGGGTTAAAAGGGAGCGATAGTCATGATTGAATAGCAGAGACTTGATGGGCCGAAAGGCCTAATTCTACTATTCCATATTATGACCTTATGACTTTATATTATTGTAGCAGAGTAGAGAAAACCTGGCCTACACAATTGACTAAGAAAAATTGAAGCTAAAATAGTAAGATTAAACGAGAACTTACCAGTTTGAAGTTTGATCTTTATTTTATGAGGAGTTACGTCGAGGGATTACGTGAAGACCCCGCCAGCACGCATGCGCGACATTCTTCAAAGCAGCGGTGTGGAATCACAGGAATAGTAATTGAAATAAACATAGTAAGATAAGAAGAACTAGGATACCAGTTGACCTTTATAATAGAGGGCGGGAGCGGAGGGCACGTAATCCCTCATCGTAACTCCTCATAAAATAAAGATCAAACTTCAAACTGGTAATTTCTCGTTTAATCTTACTATTTTACTTCGGAGTCATGTGAGTGACTACGTGAAGATTTTAAAGATCTGTGATTTCAAGCCGTGGAACGAGTCCATGCTTCACTCACTGCCATAGTTGACCAGGGGAGGAAGTATGTTATCGTATTCAGACATGAATAATGACAATAGTAACCTCCCTCACCTGGGAGGCACTATGAACAGAACTTAACATAGAGTTCGTAAATACCCCGATCTGGTAATGGGTTAGTACTAATGTGTGGAACATTGCTAGATTGAACATCCTGCAACCGCTAGGATGTGGTCCCGCTAACTTCCACTCTGCTGCTGAGGTTGTTGCAGCCTTAGTGGAGTGACTTGGAATGTCAGTATTTACTCCTGTATAAGCCAGACCCATAACCACCTGAAGATGGTCTGTAGTGATACCTTCTTTGGAGGCTAGATGTAACTAACAACATTGCCAGTTCAGAGTCTCTAGGCTCTAGTGATCTAACATTCTGGTGTAGATGTGTGACCGTACACAATTGACAGTTCATGGGATATGTGAACATCTAGTTTGAGACCTGGTGCCCCTGGTCTATACTGCTTGACTAAGTCATAACATAGGCGTTATTCAGCCTGCAGATATAATCACCCTGTCCAGTCAACATTTATGCAATGACTGGACCCATAGCGCTGCATGCAGCGCTATGAGCTTAACCACTTATAAGTGAGTTAGTCCAAGGACAGGGATGTAGTTGGAGCCCTTCAGTGAAGCGACGTAGCACAATGTTAACACCCCATACCTCTGCGTCCCTAGGCCTGGGACTTTTCGAGTTGTAGATATCCTTCATAATCTAGAACTCAGAGGGTGAGACCCGACAGAGTGGATTCTTCTCCTCCCAGCCAGTATGATGAAAGCACTTTAGGCATAGTAGATGGCACTTTAAACATAATGATTGTTAGGCCCTCATATGAGCCTGAACTACAAGACGTGAGTCATCCATGCCGAATTATGTAATATAATCATAAAACAAATACCTCCCATCTCCTTATGAGGAAATATTGTTTTTTTTTTGTTTGTTTGTTTTTTTTGGTGCTATCCATGCGATCTGCATCGAGCATGTTCATGCTTGGTTTAACAACCCAAGCCGCAGGAACGGTCTTCTCAATCTCTGTAAGTCAATGAATTGATTATATCATGCTGAGGATGGTTTCTCGCAACACCATCTCTAGAAATGTGTTCTAGAAATAACCTTATAAGGTTCTATCATTCCCCATATCAGTGGGTACCATGGCTGGCTAAGCCCGGCAGGCACTATGAAAATGCCTGAGGCGGAAACTTGCTGTATTTTGCAACCCCGTCTGATGAGGCAGAAATGGAGGAAGACATAAAAGAACACTCCTCCTTAGTGTAGCTAGAATGTAACCATTGCTACTGATATGCCTCATTTGGTGATTGAGCCTGGATGCAACCATCTTGATCTTCAACGTTCACCATTCACAATGTATTATAATACTTTGTGATCCAACACCCATATTGTGTACCGAAATGAGGTTTGGGTAAACTATCACTGGATATTTTGACTTATTTGCACCCATGTGAATAACATTCACCACCACTGAAGTGTATCAACTTGGACTAGAGCATGCAGATTAGGCATATTCGCGTAACCTTTAATCCACAGAATGCACCCAGTGTCTATAGGTACCATATAACTGAAGAATTGGTAACTCTCCCAACCACCTCTGTAACTAGATGGTAAGAGCAATTTCCCATCCTGAGCAATAGCATCAGTTTGTAATTTAACTGAAGATTTACTGATTTAGTGGAAAGATGCTGAATACTGTTCGTCCACCGTGTTAATTATGATAGTTTCAGCTGGGAATAGCATAGAGTTGGTAACAATGACCACATGGTCCTTGAGTGCTTACTTCTTTTGCATGCTGTATAGTTCTGATTGTGCAAAGGCCCAAATAGCACAGCTGTAAGTCAATATAAATAGTCAATTACACTTGATGAACAGAAGGCTATTTGATAAGGTTTGTTACGGGCTTCAATTCATTCCAATCCCTTACCTCAGGGCGGAGTCCCAGATGATTAATATTTAAAGGTAATCCCAATAATCAATAATTTCAGTTGGTATCAACTTAAATTTATCTGGACAGATGAGAACCCAATTTCTCAAATAGGTTTCGTGGCTGATATAGCTAAATTAGCAAAATACAGCGTTTAATCTCATCCAGATAGTTCTTAACAATATATTTTTTTATTTATTTTTTGCTCTGAGCAGCCGAAGCACTAATTTAGTAAATAACCTGGGAGCTGAAGTTAGCCTATTTTGCAATGTTTTTAACTGTATCATTGCTCCATCCAGTTAAATTTCAGATATTTCCGGTGCCCTGTGAATGAAAGCTGACCCCATGTGAATTAATAGTCACGAAATTACAATGTCTATACCGCACATGCGAGTTGAGCTTGTTGATAATGAACAGGCCACATCTGTCATAATAGCGAGCCTGCCTAAAGAGGTAACTCCAGCCTATTCCGACTGTCTCGCTTGTGTACTGTGAAGTATAAACTAATCTCATCCCACCTTCTTGTAAATGGTCCACAACCCCACATTTCGGAATGAACTAGACCCACCTACCGTCATGGCTACCAGAGGTTTTATGTTAAGCCCAAAAGGCCCCTGATGCGGGTTCGATTTCCGTCCTCGATTGGAGCGTAGGGCTGCTGGTGTATGTGGACCCATGTCTTTCTAGGTGCATGGTATCTCCCAGCCGGCACCTGTTCCTTGGACTTGCTTCCGAGTTCAGAGTCCGTTGCCAACTGACCTCTCGCACTCACCTTCACAGAAGGGAGTTTTGTAGGCAGCCCTGAAAAGGGTGCTGCTGCAGGCTCTCGAGGAGACCTGCGCTGATATGGCCCTCCATGGCCAATCAGGATGGATAAAACGTCTGAGGACATACCCATATCGGAGGGGAACCCTCCTGGCCTGACTACAGTCTAGGCCTTTCAGACTCCTGTTTTAGCTCTTACCCTCCTCGGGCAGCTGGAGCCTAAATTAGCTGCCGGCTACCCGCACTTCTGTGTCATAGCCGTGTCTTCCACATGGTCCCCGTAGCTGAGGATTCCCCCAAGCACGGTTCTATCCACGGTCTTCCATATGGTCCCCGTAGCTGAGCTTTCCACCAGACACGGTTCTACCTGTGTTCTTCGCAAGGTTCCTGTAGCTTGGTTATCCGCAGTCTTCCCACGGTCCCTGAAGCTGGGTTATCTGTGGTCTTCCCATGGCCCCCGAGGCTGGGTTATCCGCAGTCTTCCCATGGTCCCTGAATCTGGGTTATCTGGGGTCTTCCCACGGTCCCTGAAGCTAGGTTACCTGTGGTTTTTACCGTGGTCTCTGAAGCTAGGTTACCTGTGGTCTTCCCGTGGTCTGTGGTACCTGCAGTCTTTCCGTGTTCTCGGAAGTCGGGTTACCCGCGGTCTTCCCGCGGTCTCGGAAGGCCAGTTACCTGCAGTCTTCTCAGGTTCCATGGTCCCCGCAGCCAGGCTTCTCCCCATGGGTCGGGATTCCCCCGCGGTTCTTGTAGCAGGGACCCGAAATGATGGAGAAACTCAACGGGTGCAGCAGCATCTTGTGGAACCTTGTAGCAGGGACCTTGCAGTGTCAGGAGCCGGGATTTCCCCTGTTTAATGCTCCTTTATGTTTTGGGCTTCCCCCGAGCTGGCGTGGCTTAGAAACAGGGTTTTCCCCTGCGGTCGCTGTAGAAGGGAGCCGGGTGATGCTGGGGTTCCAACCCCGGACCTCCAGCAGGAGCTCTGAAAGCTTCCTGCAATAAAAATGAGACCTGGAAAAGTAAAACTTACTTTCAGGTCCAAGCTGTTGGAAGCAGCGCTCCAGCAGCCTATCGTTTGCGCAATGCGAGAGACGATATGTCGTGCATGCGTGCTGGCGGGGTCTTCATGTAGTCACTCCCATGACTCCAAAGTAAAATTGTACATATTTCACCACGCACCATTGATGTCCCTCACCTAAATGAAACAGAATTGACTCAGATGGTACAATTCACGTCTTGTGACCAAGAATGTTCTGTTACTACTTTGGTTCAGTGGGATTTGAGATTTGTGATGTACGGCAGAAATTTCCACAGGTGGGGTAGATGATGCTCGCTGAGTGGTTAGTGAGATGATGTGCTCCTTCCTCTGTCCATCTTTGATTTTTGAGTGCTCCAAGCAAATTAAACTGAAGTTTTTATTGAGGCAGTGCCACTCCAAACGCGCCTTCTCCAGTTTGAGTGGTCATAGTCAGTCATTCCAGAGTCAGTGGGAACATTGCACTTTTTTCAAGAAAGCATCAAGAACATCCTTTAATTGCTTCAATGTTTATCCAGTTGATTACACGCTTGAAAATTAGTTTAAAAATTGCTTCCAAACAAAAGGGAGTTCCACATTCTGATCTTTTATATATATTTTTTAATATCTTTTTTATATCTTTTAGATTAAATATTTGATTAAACCCCTATCTAACCATTTCTACTGAAGAGAACTGTCAAATTTCAAAATAATATTACAAGAGCAGTGAGTTTTCTCAGCCTCCTGTTTAAAATTCTTTGTTCATTCATCACCCTAGAAACAGATTTACTGATTGTTTGTCTCATTTATTGTTCGAAAGAAATTTGCTGTGTGCAAAATGGCTGTCAAGTTAACCACAGACCAGTTAGTTATAAATGAATCCCTATGAGATATGACGAACTGTTACATGAATAAAATATATTTTTTGAAAATCATTATGCAAATGATTTTTTTAGAGATGTAGAATAAACTTTGTCTGCTTTATCACAACTTTAGTCTTACATGGAACAGTCATTTGTGTTTCTTACAACTAACAACATATTTGGATTAATTCTCATATTGTCTCTTTTGTAACAATAGCATTTCCTTGCAGCCTCTCCCTGGTCTACCTGGAGTTTTGTTCTATGCCATGAAGGAGCAAGTTGATGTTCTGAAGGAGCAGTAATGTGGGGAATTTTCAATGCAATTAGATGCTCCGAATGAACACAGGGATGCAAATTTAAAAAGAGCTCACTGCTCCAGTGGGATAAAGTGAAGTGGTGCATGTTCCATGTACAGCTAGATGCTGTGTATGATGAGATTGCTTTCCAGCATGAGCAGAAGGATGCAACTAATAAGTCTATAGATAACGCATGGAAACAAGCCCTTTGGTTCACTGAGTTCACGCCGATCATCGTTCACCTGCTCACTTTCTAAACCACATTACAGGCACCTTTACAGAAGCCCATTAGCCTACAAACCCACACAGCTTTGGGATGTGGAAGAAAACATGCAAACTCCACACAGGCTGCATCCATGCAGACAGCTGTGAGGCAGTGGCTCTACCAGTTGCGCCACAGTGCCAGTCCTGTTGATCACTCTCCAACAAAAACTGAGATATGGCTTTATTCTGCAGTATCACTAACATGCCCATCCTCAAGTCATCGTCATGCCTTTCTAGAATTGAGTCGAACCTATCCCAAAGAATCATCTGCAATGATATTTCTGCCATGGATTTAAGGCTCGCAGGCCTATATTTATCTGGGCTATTTCCTATTGCCCTTCTTAAATAAGGAAACAACATTGGCTGTTCTTCAGTCCCCATGGACCTTCCATGTGGTGAGAGAGGATTCAAAGAATTCTGACAAGCCCCTGCAATCACTACTCTCAATAACCTAGGGTATATCCCATCAGGTCTTGGGGCCATATCAACCTTAATGTTCTCCAAAAGACCCGGCATCACATCTTTCTCAATATCAACCTGCTGTGGATTATCAGCATATCCCCCACTATCCCTTAATTAGTTCCCAGAAATGAAATTACAATGTATTTAAGGTGTTGTGTTTGCTGCTCATGGCACAGACAAATCCACTGAAAGCCTCTGGTCTGTTCACATATAGGATACCATGTTCTCTGTCACTTGACAATCAGTTCAACATTCCTGACCTTTGGCCTTCTGCATCTACTCTTAGTGAGGTTTGACATTTATTTTGCGATCTTTTCTGTTGAGCATGTCCACATTTAGTTTTAGTTTTAGTATTAGTTTTAGAGATACAGTGTGGAAACTGGATCTTCGGCCCACCGAGTCCACACCAACCAGCGATCCCTGCACATTAATGCTACCCTCCACACTAGGGACAATTAACATTTATACCAAGCCAATTACTTTACAACCTGTACGTCTTTGGAGTGTGGGAAGAAAACTGGAGCACCTGGAGAAAACCCACATGGTCACGGTGAGAACGTACAAACTCTGTACAGACAGCACCCATAATTGAACCTAGGTCTCTGGCGCTGTAAGGCAGCAACTCTACCACTGTGCCTCCATGCTGCAGGAGGAGGAGAAGGAGAATAATGCATCACCTCTCCTTTAATTGTTTACTGTCTTTTATACAATTCACACCTGAGCTACATACTGGGACCTCCATCGCATGGATCTTCCCACCTGTGTGAGACCATAGCATAGGACTTGATGGTGCCAGACCATTGCATGAGGCTGCCCGCATACACTGAGCATTGTCATGTCCTGCCACCCCCTGTGCCAGCTTGCTATTCCTCCTCTCCACCGCAACACTGTTATGCAGCTGTTCTGTAGCTGCCATGGGGGGAATCCCTTGAAGATCCGATCATATTCCCAGTGATTAGCATGGCACAGGCTCGAGCTGTTCCAGCAGATCCTGACAATAGACAATAAACAATAGACAATAGGTGCAGGAGTAGGCCATTTGAGCCAGCACCGCCATTCAATGTGATCATGGCTGATCATCCACAATCTGTACCCCGTTCCTGCCTTCTCCCCATATCCCCTGACTCCACTATCTTTAAGAGCCCTATCTAGCTCTCTCTTGAAAGTATCCAGAGAACCGGCCTCCGCTGCCCTCTGAGGCAGAGAATTGCACAGACACAATGCTCTGTGAGATAAAGTGTTTCCTTGGCTCCATTCCAAATGGCTTACCCCTTATTCTTAAACTGTGGCCCCTGGTTCTAGACTTCCCCAACATCGGGAACATGTTTCCTACCTCTAGCGTGTCCAAACCCTTAATATTCTTATATGTTTCAATAAGATCCCCTCTCACCCTTCTAAACTCCAGAGTATACAAGCCCAGCCGCTCTATTCTCTCAGCATATGACAGTCCCGCCATCTCGGGAATTAACCTTGTAAACCTACGCTGCACTCCCTCAAAAGCAACAATGTCCTTCCTCAAATTAGGAGACCAAAACTGCACACAATACTCCAGGTATGGTCTCATTAGGGCCCTATACAACTGCAGAAGGACCTATTTGCTCCTATACTCAACTACTCGTGTTATGAAGGCCAACATGCCATTCTTTTTCTCCACTGCCTGCTGTACCTGCATGTTTACTTTCATTGACTGATGAACAAGGAACACCAGATCCCGTTGTACTTCCCCTTTTCCCAACTTGACGCCATTTAGATAATAATCTGCCTTCCTGGTTTTGCTACCAGTGGATAACCTCACATTTATCCACATTAAACTGCATCTGCCATGTATCTGCCCACTCGCCCAACCTGTCCAAGTCACCCTGCATTCTCATAGCATTCTCCTCACAGTACACATTGCCACCCAGCTTTGTGTCATCTGCAGATTTGCTAATGTTACTTTGATGCCCTTCATCCAAATCATTGATGTATATTGTAAATAGCTGTGGTCCCAGCACCGAGCCTTAGCGGTACCTCAGTAGTCACTGCCTGCCATTCTGAAAGGGACCCGTTAATACCTCTCTTTGCTTCCTGTCTGCCAATCAATTTTCTATCCATGTCGGCACTCTACCCCCAATACCATGTGCCCTAATTCTGCCCACTAATCTCCTATGTTGGACCTTATCAAATGACGGAATCAAGCAGGTCCGCTCTTACCACACGATTTGTTGTTTCCACTGTATTTTTTTCAATTCCACCATTTTTTTTCTGGAGAAAGGATTAGGCATTAAGACTATACGCAGCACATGCTACGCACTTCAGAGGAGGATCTCCAGGCACATTTCCCTTTCGCGGGGAGGTCCTCAATGTGATCTACATCATGCTGCAGCCACAAAGCTGTGGTGGAATTAGCTGCCTAGTGGCAGTGGAGATTATTGTTAATGAATTTCTATCCTTGTTCCTCAGTTTAGTCTCGATGCTGGAGACATTTTTAGCATCTCATGAATATGTAGTACGCTGCTGTATTATGGAGATAACAAAGGATATCAGCTTTAGGAGAGTCAAACTAATCTCCTGTTCTTTGAGAGGGACAGCGGCAGATAATCTGTGCATGGAGTCTTAAAAATTGTGGACTTCCCAGTTAAGAAAGGATCAATCAAGTGCACTAACATTCCCTCAAGGATGTTGCAGCAAAACCCCTGAAGTACACAGGAACTCTAATTATTATCACACGTTGCTTGCCCAACTGGTTTTCACTGACCTTAACAAAAAACAATGGTGAATCACCCCTCTAGGGACTCTAGCCAGGACTTGTTTATGATCTGGTTATCAGAAGACAGGAGAGATCAGATGACTAGCTCTTCATACAACGTTGAAGCTCATGCAAAAGACAATGGTCAGGCATCAAATTATCATCAAATATATTATAGAGCAAACCATTTGATTCATCTAGTATTGCTTCCACAACGTTGAAATTCGTGATAGTGAATTGTAGCCAGTGCAGAGAGGGTGCCATCATTTTTTGTTGACTGTTAAGTTCTATCAAGCTGTGAGGTTAGTTTAGAGGTACAGCGCAGGAACAGGCCCTTTGGTCAACCGAGTCAATGCCAACCAACAATCCCCATGCACTAGCACTATTGTACACATGAGGGACAATTTAGAATTTTTACGATAACTACTTAAGTTACAAACCTGTCCGACTTTGGAGTGAGGTAGGAAACCAGAGATCCTTGAGAAGACCCATGCAGTCACGGTGAAAACGTACAAACTCTATACAGATAGCGCCTGTAGTCACTAACCATCTGCCCCCACAAAACCAGATCTCTGGCACTGAAAGGCAGCAACTCTACCACTGCACCATTGTGTCGCCCCTCATACAACTAGCCCAGCTAGTGAGGGGTCATCCATTGCAGCGACCTGGGTGCAGAAAGTGTCAGAACTGGTGGAGAAAGAGAGAAAACAAGTTTGGTGGTCCGTGTGCATATGCAATTATACTTCAAAGAGATCCAGACTTTGGCTTGTGACATCCATGTCCTATAATTATCAGATGTCCTATAATTATCAGAAGACTGGGATGCAAGCAGAAGCCTCCACGTGGCGTATCCCGGGCAATGTTGACGACAGAAACTGTACCACAGTGACTGACTGAAGTAACCAATTCTGCAACCACCGACCGTCAACGGTCACTGACCGACCGGAAAGACGTGATATAGAAGATGGCCGGACACGAGGAAGAAGATCAGAAGACTTCTTTCTCCAACAATAGAATGTCTAATCACCTCCTACTGACATGGAAAATCATTACATTCACTGAATTCCTCAAGATTAACATTTTAAAGACAGTTGCTGTACCTGGACTAGCAACATAAAATATTGTTACTGTAAGATTAGAGCAAAGGCTCGATGCTGTCTAGTAAGTTACTGAATTACTGTCCCATAAAGCTGTCCTAGCAATTATTGGTCACATGCCAGGGCTTAATGGAAAACCTGGCTGATGAATGTAGCTCAAACTCTCAGCATACTTTACACCACCCAAGCCAAAATTATTTGCTTGAATGGCATCCATCCAACACCCTAAATATTTATTTCCTCTCGCAAAAAAAGTCTCAGTGCATATCATTGACAAACTTGGTGCAATAACTCATCCACGCATCTTCGGCAGTATGTGTAGCAATGTTTTCAACAAAATTTTGAGATTTAAAAAATCAAGTTGCAATTTATCCCATGAGATAAAGCATACCAATAAGTTTAATTTGACACCTAATTCACTTTCCCGATCTTTCAAGTAAGATTTGAACCAGTCCAGCACAGAACCAGAGAGTCCCACCCACTTCTCCAGTCTGTTAAGCAGTATGTTGTGGTCCACCGTATCAAAAGCAGCACTGAGATCTAGAAGTACCAAAACTGAAACTGTTGATGCATCACTGTTTAGATGTATGTCGTTTAGGACCTTAGTGAGTGCAGTCTCGGTGCTGTGATGTGGCCGAAATCCCGACTGGAAAACATTAAAAATATTGTTTTGGGTCATAAAGCAGTAAATTTGTTGGTAAATGCATTTTGTTGTCTCTGTACTGTACACTGACAATGACAATTAAAACAATGCATTTCGTTGTCTCTGTACTGTACACTGACAATGACAATTAAAATTGAATCTGAATCTAAACTACCCTTTCAATAATCTTTGCCAAAAATGCTAAATTAGATATGGGCATGTAGTTGCTCATAGCTGAGGCATCCAAATTAGGCTTCTTCAATAGGGGCTTGATCACTGCTGTTTTTAAGGCTTTGGGAAAATGCTCCAATTGAAGGGAAGTGTTTACTATGTTCAGTACTTCTGGTGCAACACTGTTAAAAATATTCTTAAAGAAGCTTGTGGGCTGCAGATCAAGACAGCAGGTAGTGGACTTTAGCTGTTGAACAGTTTCAGTCAGAGATGCACAATCTAAAAGTTTAAAATGTTGTAGATTCATTAGTGAATCTGGAGGCATAGGTGACAAAGCCATGTTCCCTGAGGTGGAGCTAGACATTGTTTGTCTTATCTTCAGAATTTTATCGGTGAAGAAATCTGCAAAGTCATTGCACGACTTGCTGGACAGGAGCTCAGGAGGGACTGATGATGAGGGGTTTGTCAGTCTATCGATAACAGCAAACAGGGTGCGGGAATTATTATTTTTGTTGATAACCTCTGAGAAAAAGGACTGCCTTGCCCCCTTTCAATTCCTGATTATAGATACGGAGGTTGTCTTTGTAGATGTCGTAGTGGACCTGTAGTTTGATTTTTCACCACCTACGTTCGGCCTGTCTACACTTTGTTCTTTGGGATTTCACTGCTGTGGCATTTCTCCATGGTGACGTTTTCCTTCCAGATAAAACCTTGGTCTTTAGTGGTGCAATAGTATCCATAAGAGTCATAACATTGGAGATAAAACCATGCACAAGGTCATTGCTAGTATGTGTAGGGTCTGAGGCCCCTAACACTTAGGATAAGGTCAGTTGAGCCATGATTACCGAATGATGCTCCAGCGATGCAGCCAGACCTGCAGAGATACTCCAGCACTTTGTGTCTATTTTCTGTATAAACCAGCATCTGCAATTCCTTCCTGCATGGAACCATCATTATATGCAGGTTCACCCACAAGACACGCACTAATCTGGCTTGGAAATTTATTGTTGTACTCACATTGCTGTTGAGTTCACATTCTGCAGTTCCCTTGCTGTTGGCGTTAAGTCCCTGTCCCACTTTCACGACCTAATGGCAACCTCTGCCGAGTTTGCCCTTGACTCATACTCGCACCATGATCACCATGAGGTCGCAGGAGGTCTTCGTAACTGTTCCTCATGCTCGTGAGTGGCCTCAAGTAGGTCCCGGCGTTTTTTCCAGCCTGATAAAAAATGCCCATGAGTAAAAAAAAGGTCGGCATGAAAAAATGTATACTCTTTACTCGTAGGTAGATCGTAGGTAGGTCGTAGTAGGTCATGATGGTAGTCGTAGATAGTCGTAGGTAGTCATAGGTCGGTAACTGGCCCAAGAAAAAAATGCAAACATATAATTTTATCATGTGATCATTTTCCACACGTAGCTAGTTATAGTCAGTCTGAGGTGTGGAAGACTGAGGTCGAGGGGGTCATCGGAGGTCGTAAACGTAGTCGTAGGAGGTCGTAGACATAGTCGTTGGAAGTCGTAGGAGGTCTTTACTTCGGTGAGTCAACACTACCTTGACATTTTTTTCAACTCGTCTAGAGTCTTCTAAACTCGTATATTAGGTTGTCCAAGTGGGACAGGCCCTTTAGGAGTATCTTCAAAACATGAACTGTTGTGGTACATTGTCACTTTCTCAAGGACAATTAAAGGTGAGCATTAAATTGTATAAAGTTATGGCAGGGCAGACATGTATGCAATGCTTAATTTAAAATTACAGCCATCCCATTAAGAAACAATCAATGAAGTTTCTTACCCCAGGCAAAATCATTTGGAGTGTTTAAAGGTCACATGAGCATCACAGCTGAATATGCTGTAGTGTTACAGAATGGAAAGTAAATAAATATGTCTTGATAATTCATGCAATCAACACATTTATTCTATTTGCTAAGTACTTCAGTTACAGGAAACAAGCCTGATTTCAGTTCATTCAGTTCTACATGGATTAAGACTCTGGCACGAGGCCATTTAAAGACTTATCTAAAGAAAGAACTCATGTGAGACTGCAAATTATTGAAGGATCATTTATGCCCATGGGTTGAAAAGATGAAGTTGTATAATGTTGGTTTATCTGGTGTGATGTTCTGATGCGGAGAAATTAATCTCTATGAAGTGAAATGTTGCAACATCATTCTTGCAATTTCTTGCACGGTGAATTGTCACAAAAAAGGCAGTTTGTTACTTGGTGAGGTGTCCTTCATAGAAAGACGAGTTTCATTATGATATTGAAAGGTGAAGCAGGCAAGAGTTTCATTATATTATTGAAATGTGAAGCATTGGGAATCTATGTTCTGTTTTGTACTATACATAATGATACGTTTCTGCTGTTTGGGTACATTAACAATGTCAGAAGAAAAGTTGTTTAGAAAGGTTGTATAAGATATTGTGTTAAGTTCTGGGCACAATGTTGCAGGAAAGATGTTGTCAAGCTGGAAAGGGTGCAGAGAAGATTTACGAGGATGATGCCAGGACTAGAGGGTCTGTAGGGAGAGGTTGAGTAGGCTGGGTCTCTATTCCTTGGAATGCCGGAGAATGAGGGGTGATCTTAGAGAGGTGTATAAAATTATAAGAGGAAATTGATCGGGTAGATGAACAGCATCTCTTGCCCAGAGTACGTGCATCGAGGACTAGAGGACATAGGTTTAAGGTGAAGGGGAAGAGATTTAATAGGAATCTAAGAGGTAACTTTTTCACCCAAAGGGTGGTGGGTGTATGGAACAAGCTGCCAGAGGAGGTAGTTGAGGCAGGGTCTATCCCAATAATTAAGAAACAGTTAGATAAGTACATGTTGGCCGGTGTGGCCAAGTTGGTGTGAAGGGCCTGTTTCCACGCTATTTCACTCTATGTTTTTATGACTATGATTACACAACCAAAGCATTATCTCGATTTTCCTATTTAGGTGTTTTGTTTTTTATCAGCTTTTTCTATTTTTATTTTAGAGATCCCATTGGTTCACTTTGTCTTACCCTGACTATGCGACAAATATTTTGAACACAGTACTACAAATTTGGCATGACCAACTTCTTGTACAACTGTAACATAATATCCAAATTTCTATACTCTTTACCCTAATTGATGAAAGCCAATGTACCAAAGGCCTTTTTGACCACCCTACCTGTGACACCACTTTCAGGGAATTATGTACCTGTACTCCTAGATCCTTCTACTTTACAACATTCTAATGGGGGCCTTCCATTTACCACGAAGGTCTGGCCTGGTTTGACTACCCAAAAGGCAACACCTTACAGATATCTGCATTAAGCTCCATCAGCCATTCCTCAGTCCACTTGCCCAGCTGATCAAGAGCCTACGGTAATTTGTGATAATCATCTTCACTATCTACAAAACCACCCACTGTAATATCATCTACAACCTTACTGATCATGCTTTGTACATTATTATTCAAATCATTGATATAAACCACAAAGACCAATGGGCCCAGCACCAATGAGTGTTTCTCGGATTGAAGGCCTGTTACTAGTTGTGTGCCTCAGGGATCAGTGATTGACCCATTGTTGTTTGTGGTTTATATCAATAATTTGGATGAGAATGAACAATCCACCACCCTTTGCTTCCTTTCATAAAGACAAATGGTTGTATGGGACGAGCTGTCAGAGGAGATAATTGAGACAGGTACTTTCACAATGTTTAAGAAACATTCAGACAGGTACATGGATAGGACGTTTAGAGGGATATGGGCCAAATGCAGGCAGTTGGGCTAGTGTAGACAGGACATGTTCGCCAGTGTGGGCGAGTTGGGCCAAAGGGACTATTTCCATGCTGTAAGACCCTATGACTCTATAAATCTGTATCTAGGTTTCTAGCTCTCCCTGGATCACATGCAATCTAACCTTCCAGAGCAGCCAATAATGTGGAAACTTATCAAAAGCCTTGCTGAAATCCCAATAGACTACCACTCCCAATGTCTACAACCTTGCCCTCATCAACCTTGTTGATGACCTATTCATAAAACTCAATCAAATTGATAAGACACGATCACCCACATATAAAACCACGCTAACTATCTTTAATCAGCCCCTTTCTATCCAAATGCATATATGTCTTATCCTTCAGAATTCTCTCCAACAACGGGCCTGCAACAGATGTTAGACTTACTAGTCTATAGTTCTAAGGCATTTCCTTGCCGCCTTCTTAAATATAGGCACAACATTAAACCACCTTCCAGTCTTCCAGCACCTCACCCACGTCTAACAATGATTCATATATCTTAACCAGGGTTCGCAATTTCTTCTCTAGTTTCCCACATCATCCTCAGATATTTCTAATTTCACCTTCTGAGATTTATCTACATACGCCCTGGAATGTCTAGTACCTCCTAGACTGTAAGACAGACTGTCCTCAAGAATTCTCCAGTAACTGTACAAATTTCCAGTCTTCATGTTTTTCCCCATGCTAAAAACAGCGGAAAAGCACTCATTGAGGACCGTACCCATCTCCTGCAGCTCCACTCATACAAAACTGCTCTGGTTTCTGGTTTATCTCTCTAGTTACTCTCTTTCCCTTCATGTATTTATAAAATCTCTTCAGATTCTCCCTAATATTATCTTGCATGGGATACTTCCTGCCCTCCTTTTGCCATGTTCATTTCCTTCTTAAGTATGTTCTCCTGCCCCCTAAACCCCTCCTTGGATGCATTTGATCCCAACGGCCTATACTGAGCCCATACCTCCTCTTTCTGGACCAGAGCCTCAATTTTCTCGTCATCAAGGTTTTTCAAACTTCCTTTGCAAAGTAGTATTCTCCGCACTTATTTCACTGCCCCCATGTCTTTCTCCTCTGTGAATACAGATACAAAGTAATCATTTAGTATTTAGTTCTCAATGACATCCTTGAAGCACAAATTTCCTTCATTATCCTTCAGCAGGTCCTATATTCTACCTGGTTACCTTCTTGCTTTTAATGTATGTATAAAAAGCCTCTGATTTTCTTTAATCTGAATTCCCAAAGACATTTCATGGTCCTTTTTGACCCTTCCTATCATCCTACTTGCTCAAAAGCTCTGATTTATTTTTAAACCTTACACACAGTTCCTTCTTATTTTTGACCAAATTTACCTCCTTGGTAATCCAAGGTACCCTTGCTTTGCCATCTTTATCCTTCCTCCTTATTAGAACATGCCAGTCTTGAACATTAGTCAACTGGCCTTTAAATTACTAGCACATGTCAGATGTGGGTTACTCAACAACAACTGGTCCCAATTTATTCTTGCTAGCTCCTGCCTAATAGTGTTGTGTTATGCCTTACTCCATTTAAGTACTATCCAGAGGTATTCCTATTCTAAGCAATCTTAAGATTAATGGAACTGTTATCAATATCCCCAAAATGCTTTTCCACTGAAACATCAGTCACTTGGACAGGTTCACTTCCCAATACCAGGTCCAGTATGGCCCCTCCCCGAGTTGGACTATCCACATACTGTTTTAGAAAACCCTCTTGGATGCATCTAAAACATTCTATCCCATCCAAGCCTTTTGCACTAAGTAAGTCCCAGTCAATATTGGGGAAGTTAAAGTTACCTATTTTGAAAACCCTGTTCCTTTTGCATCTTTTCGTAATTTATCTACATATCTGATCTATCCCCTGCTGACTACCAGGAAGCCTATAAGTCTAATCACCGTAATTGCACCTTTCCTTACATTAAATTTACAAGAATGATCCCAGGAATTTTACAAGAATAATCCCAGGAATAAGTAGGTTAACATATGATGGGGGTTTGTCGGCACTGGGCCTGTACTCACTGGAGTTGAGAAGAATGAGGCGGGGACCTCATTGAAACACAAAATAGTGATAGGGTTGTATAGAATTGATGTGGGGAGGATGTTTCCACTAGTGGGAGGGTCTAGGACAAGATGCCATAGCCTTATAATTTCTTGGAGGAGGAATTTCTTGAGTCAGAGGGTGGTGAATCTGTGGAATTCTTTGCCACAGACAGCTGTGGAGGCCAAGTAAGTGGATACTTTTTAAGGCAGAGATAGATAGATTCTTGAATAACACAGGTGTCAGAGGTTATGAGGAGAATGGGGTGAGGAGGGAGAGATAGATCAGCCATGAATGAAGGGCGGAGTAGACTTGATGGGCTGAATGGCCGAATGCTACTATTCCTTATGAACTTGACCATATGACTTATGACCTTATTTTTGATCTTTATCATATTACTTCAGCAGCCGATCCTTCCAGTATGTCCTCTCTGAGTGCTGCTGTGACTTTCCCCCTGATTAATAAAGCAATTCCACTACCTCTTAACTCCCTCTTTATAAATTCTGAAATATTGAAATACTGCCAGTCGTGTTCCTCTTACGACCAAGCCTCCATAATGGCCACCACATTATAGTTCCAAACACTGATCCAGGCTCTGAGTTCATCCACTTTACCGACAGAACTCCCAGCTTTGCAGTAAACATACTTCAGGCCATTGGTTTCAACACGTTCATTAACCTCTCAATGCCTGATCTTCATTTGAGAAGGCAGGGCAATTCCTTAGTTCAGAAATAATTTTAAGATGAAACTCATCATGAACACATGGCATTTTATTTAAAAATAACTACTGAGAAGAGCATAAAGGGCCTGTCCCACTAACGCGACTTTTCAGCAACTGTCTTTGACCTTCAAGTTCGAGGGCACTCGCCCGGAAAATCTCGAGTTGGATCGACCGTCAGCGATGAAACCGCGAGCCGGATCCACCGTCTGCACATTCACAAACACACCGCAAAGGCGGGGGAGCGCTGTCTGAAATTCACACCCGCGATGAACAGGAAGGTAAAAGACGGCTGGCAGGGTTACGGTAAGTCCTTTAGAGAGCGGGGGGGGGGGGGGGGGGGGGGGGTGGATGTGGGGAGATAAGGAGAGAGAAAGGGAGAGAAGGGGGGAGAAGGTGAGGAGGAGTGGAAACACTTTTAAGAAACCAGAAAACTTTTAGTAAATTTTAGCGGGCATTTAACATTACCGGTCAGTTTACTTAACTTTTTTTTTCTCAACGAGCTTTACCTTCGACAACCTTCGATTGTCCTTGATTGCCTTCAATTGCCTACGATAGCATTATGAGCTACTATAACCTACCTCAGCTAAACGTACAAGTAGAAAAATTTGAATTTTTTCCATGGCAAACTTTTTTTACTCACGGGCATTTTCAGCATGTTGTAAAAAGTAGCACGAGGCCTTGAGTACGCGGGGACTACTCTCGAGCATGAAGGAGAGTTACAAAAACCTCTTAGGACCTCGTGTCGACCATGCTGCTAGTATGATTCGAGGGCAAACTCTTCTAAACTCGCGAATTAGGTTGCTACAGTGGGACAGGCCCTTAACGCAAATTAAAGGGCCTGTCCCACTTAGGCGACTTTTCTGGCGACTGCTGGCGACTGTCATAGTCATAGCAGATCGCCAAACAACTGGCTACTGGATCCCCCTACGACAATGTCTATGACAAGCTACAACGACCTACCACTTATTCGACCTCCAGCTACGGCAAGCTACCGACAACTGGCGACCCAATCATCGCGACTTAGGACGACCACCTACGACCACACCATGACAACCTACGACGACTACGGTGATGATGCCTTCCCAATCAGGTCATGGATGATGAAGCCATACCCTTTCAGGAGGATCTTTGCTGCCGACCTCTCTGGCCACCCTTGGGGGGGGGGTTCTCTCGGGACAGCGCCGGAGACCCGGCCGGGATGGATCCTGGCTGCGGATGAGGTCTGTGCCATGTCTCCCTCCTCTAATCACCGCACTCTATCCTCAGGCCCACTCCCCCCCCCCACCACTCCCCCCTCCTCCAATCATCGCGCTGAATTATCATGTCCCGCCCCCATTGCTTGCTGACTGACGTCTCTCTCGTCCAATTGGCACCCTTGATCTTCAGTCCCACCCCCATTGTCTCGCGGAAAGTGGAGATTTCACCGGGTTTTAAAATCCGCAGTAGAAAAACTTGGGGGGGATGTCCCCCACCTCTCAAAACATGGGGGCCCCTCTGCCCCCCCCCCGGGTTTTCCACCGCAGGTTGGTGATGATGCCTTCCCAATCAGGTCATGGATGATGAAGCCATACCCTCACAGGCAGATGTCAAGGGAGCAAGGGATCTTCAACTACAGACGGTCCAGGGCTAGGAGGTTCGTGGAAAATGCCTTTGGCATCCTCGTCAGCAGATTCAAATGCTTGCTGATTATGATGGAGCAGGAGCCCAAGAATGTGGAGACCATTGTCTATGCAGCATGTGCCGCTGCTTGACTTCTCTTGACTTCTCTTGACGACAAGCCGACAACAACCTACGAGAACACCTACATCAGGGGAAGACAAATTACGACAAGCCCACAGCCGCCGACTGTCATCAAAAAGATTTGAACATTTCAAAATCTAGCAGCGACCAGAAAAATGCTACGACTCTTTGGGTGACTGAGGAGACTACTCACAACCATACAGGCGAATAAAATATGATTTTTTTCCATGGCGACCTTTTTTTACCTGCGGGCATTTTCAGCATGTTGAAAAAAATACCGTGACCTAGCTGAGGCCTCGAGTATGCGGGGACTACTCTCGAGCATGAAGGAGAGTTACAAAGACCTCCTAGGACCACGTGTCGACCATGTTGCTAGGGTAAACTCTCTAAACTCGCGAATTAGGTTACTGCAGTGGGACAGGCCCTTAACACAAATTAACGAGTAAAGGGCCTGTCCACTTAGGCGACTTTTCTGGCGACTGCTGGCGACTGTCATAGTCGTAGCAGATCGCCAAAAAACTGGCGACTGGATCCTCCTACGACAATGTCTATGGCAAGCTACAACAACCTACCACCTAATCAACCTTCAGCTACGGCAAGCTACTGACAACCGGCGACAGAAAGGTCGCGGCTTAGGACGTCCACCTACGACCACACCCACGACAACCTACGATAATTCCTACGATAACCAATGATAACCCACGACCAGCTACGACCCTGTTGGCGACAACTGAAGACATGTGACGTCATTTTGGCCTTGAAAACAATGGAATCACCCAGTTTTCCTGTAAAACGGGTTGTAGGGCGCAGTTTCAAATCATTCTGCGCCATGACTACCATGAAGCAACATCAGAGGGCAATGCTCTTATTCCAAGAAGAAGGAGCCCTGCTGCTTGCAGCAGTCCACTTGCTTAAATATCTGCAAGACAGAAGGACAAGAAGAATGGTGATGATCAAGCTTAAGAAGAGGTCTGTATGGTTGAAGGCCTTGTCCCTGAAGAGACACAGGTTGGGCTGATGACTGAGCTCCAGAAAAACGATAAGGCTGCCTTCAGAAACTTCACTAGGCTCCCCCCAGAGCTGTTTCAGGAGCTGAAGGCACGGGTCGGCCCTCTCCTGGAGAAAAAGGAGACCTCTATGAGAAAGCCACTGGAACCAGGCCTGCGCCTAGCCATCACCCTCCGCTACCTGGCATCAAGAGACTCCTACAAGAGCCTCTCCTAAAACTTTCTTGTGGCCCGCAACATCATTAGCAAGGTTGTCCGTAAGACCTGTGAGCCTATTATCAATGCTTATGAAGATGAAGTCATGGACTGCCCCGGTACACCAGATGAGTGGAAGAGAGTGGCACAGGGCTATGATACTAGATGTGCACACATGTGGGGCAGTGAACGACAAGCATGTGGCCATCAGGTGTCCACCCAAGGGAGGTTCTATGTACTTTAACTACAAGAAGTTCCATTCCGACGTACTCATAGCTGTGGTGGATGCAAATTACAACTTCCTGTTTCTGGATGTGGCACCTGGCAGTGCCGCAGAAGATGGGATTTGGAGAGAGACCTCCCTTGGGCAAGCATTGGAAGGAGGAACAGCAGGCTTTCCTGATCCAGAACCTCTGCCAGGAGAAGACAACCCTGACATCCCCTACACACTGGTTGGTGATGACGCCTTCCCAATCAGGTCATGGATGATGAAGCCATACCCTCACAGGCAGATGTCAAGGGAGCAAAGGATCTTCAACTACAGACGGTCCAGGGCTAGGAGGTTCGTGGAAAATGCCTTTGGCATCCTCGTCAGCAGATTCAAATGCTTGCTGATTATGATGGAGCAGGAGCCCAAGAATGTGGAGACCATTGTCTATGCAGCATGTGTCCTCCACAACCTGATCCATACCACAAGTGCTGCAGCAGCAGCCATGGTGGAGGGTGACTGAGTAGACAAGCAGACAGGCAACATCATACCAGGCTCATGGAGAACTGGAGGACAGGCTGCATCGATGGTGGCACTACAGAGATTGCCAGGAAACACCTGCAACAAGAGAGCCAAGGACCAGAAAGAACATCTCTGCACTTGCTACAACTCCAAACTCGACAGTGAACCATGGCAGAATTACATGATCTAAAGATCAGCAATAAACAGACGTCCACCACT
Organism: Leucoraja erinaceus; assembly: GCF_028641065.1. Lineage (NCBI taxonomy): Eukaryota > Metazoa > Chordata > Chondrichthyes > Rajiformes > Rajidae > Leucoraja > Leucoraja erinaceus. The sequence continues at coordinate 41,553,592 of NC_073380.1, read as the reverse complement.
CCAGGAAGAGAGCCCACAAGAAAAGGCAATTTCTAGGGACACCCACATCCTCTCAAACAATTTTAATTTTCTCAATGAGTACAATGCTTGTGTTTATGTTTGTTTTATGGATCAAAATATATGAAAAGAGATTGCTTTTCAATGCAGTTCAATGTTTGTGTTTGTATTTGTTTTATTGATCAAAAAATATGAAATTTAAATATTTGAAAGTAATGCCATGAGACACTATTCTGAAATATTAAGAATTTCCTTTATTGGTATTTAACTAAACAAAAGTTTTAACAACAAAAAAAGGTTTATAAGAACATATAACTGTGCATACAAAAATAAATATATTGTAATCACATAAAATTGTTCCCATACCCCAAGGAGGGTCGTTGAGTTTCAATAAACTTCAAACTTTCAACTTTAAACTTTAAACTTAACACAAGGATAAAAACATACAGGATTTAACATCATTACACTCAGGGATGATCTGTGTCCATTTATCCAGTAAAACTCAGTAAAACATTGGGCTGTCCCTTCCTTCTCCTTGGAGCCATTTTACAATGCTCAAGGTCTCCAACAAAAAATTCTGGAAGTCCACGCACTTTATTTTTACCTGATCACGTGTTTTTCCAAAGTCGCTGCTTGACTTCTCTTGACTTCTCTTGACCACAAGCCGACAACAACCTACGAGAACACCTATATCAGGGGAAGACAAATTACGACAAGCCCACAGTCGCCGACTGTCATCAAAAAGATTTGAACATTTCAAAATCTAGCAGCGACCAGAAAAATGCTACGACTCTTTGGGTGACTGAGGAGACTACTCACAACCATACAGCCGTCACCTCGGCGACCGTGTGGCGACTGCCTAGTCGCCGGCAGTTGCCTAAAAAATCACCTAAGTGGGACAGGACCTTTAGATGATCAAATTAGGAAATAAAAAGCACTACTGTGATTTTTTAAATCTTTTGAAGCATGAAATAGAGATTAGGATGTGCATATGAGTACAAGGTAAACCAAGATGTCATACAACCAAACTTTAAAATACAAATTAGAGAATTTTTTTAATGCATGAAACTTTGAAAAGTATCTGAGGAACTTGCAGCCTGCAGATAAGACATAATTTCAACTGTTAGAGGGTCTTTCAAGCAGTTGAAAGCCAAGTCCAATGGTTCAATGTGTACCAAGGTACAGTAAAATACTTTTCTATCTCAGTCCATAGGACCTGATATTTTCGGAGATTCTTTACCTCAGGCCCAGTTCTGAAATAGTTGAAATATGGAAAAAAGATGCTAGAAACACTTAGCAATCAGGCAAGACCAGTGGAAAGAGAACCAGGGTTAATGTTTCTGTTTATTTTTCAGATTTCCAGCACCTGCAAATTTTGATCATTTCAATTGCTGCTGAAACATAAAAACATAGAAAATAGATGTAGGAGTAGGCCATTCGGCCCTTCAAGCCAGCACCGCCATTCAATATGATCATGGCTGATCATCCAAAATCAGAACCCCGTACCTGCTTGTTCCCCATATCCCTTGATTCCATTAGCCCTAAGACCTAAATCTAACTCTCTCTTGAAAATATCCAGCAAATTGGCCCCCACTGACTTCTGTGGCAGAGAATTCCACAGATTCCACAACTCTCTGGGCAAAAAGGTTTTTCCTCATTCCAGTCCTAAATCTTATTCTTAAACTGTGACCTCTGGTTCTGGACTCCCCCAACTTGGGGAACATTTTTACTGCAATTAGCCTGTCCAATCCCTTAAGAATTTTATAGGTTTCTATAAGATCCCCTCTCACCCTTCTAAATTCCAGTGAATACAAGCCCAGTCGACCCATTCTTTCATCATATGTGTCCAGCCATCCCGGGAATTAACCTGGTGAACCTACACTGCACTCCCTCAATAGTAAGAATGTCCTTCCTCAAATTAGGAGAGCAAACTGCACACAATACTCCAGGTGTGGTTTCACCAGGGCCCTGTACAACTGCAGTAGGGCCTCCAAAACTCAAAAACTGAAATAGTTGCAGTTCTTCTGCATTAGGGAGAAGCAGCCGTAATCAGAAAATATAAAGTTCAAGATACAGTGGTCATGAAAACCTATCATAAGTAAGCCACACGGCCATCAGTTTTTAAATTAAAAGATGGGCTGCATGAATAAACACCAATGACTGAAACGAGCTGGCTGCTGGTTCACAGCACAAGGCCACTGAACACTGAACAAATACAGTAGACTTTGGAAACTTACCAGACCATGAAAATATCTTGTATGCATTGGCCAAATGTAAAAGGCAATGGTGCAGTGTTAATCAACCTACGTCAAACCAGGCATCAGACATCTTCAGCTAAGATAGTTTGCACCTGTATGACAGTGATCAAATATTGTTTCAGCCTGGCTATTTTGCCATTCAGCACAATAGACATGGTCTTCAGAATATTTTTTCTGTCAGCCAAAAATTTGATTATTTGTGTAGCCGTAGGGTTGTCCTGCAATACTGTGATTAAATAAGTTTATTTTGATTGTCTGGAGTTTTATGCTGAAAAGCGTTTGGACCATCCAGTGAATATGTCTCAACAAAAATATTTGAAGATGTCAAAGGAGTCTTGTCAGCTAAAATCTGCTCCTTTCGTAAATATATAATTCTACAAAATGATTTGCCTACTACACCCAAAAATATTGAAATGAACCATGCATTTGAAACAATTTAGTTTAGTTTAGAGATACAGCGCAGAAACAGGCCCTTTGGTTCACCCAATCCACGCCGACCAGTGATCCCCGCACATTAACACTATTCTACACACGAGGGACAATTTACAATTTTACAAAGCCAATTAACCTACAAACCTGCATGTCTCTGGAATGTGGGGGGAAACCGGAGCTCCCGGGGGAAACCCATGTAGGTCATGGGGAGAACATATAAACTCCGTACAAACAGCACCCATAGTCAGGATCATACCCGGCACTCTGGAGCTGTAAGGCAGCAAATCTACTGCTGCACCACTGTGTTGCCCTAATCATTGAAACTGTATTTATTGAAACAAAGTACAAAGGACAAAGGACATTTATTGTCACACACACACCGATTGGTGCCGTGAAATTTGAGTTGCCATTGCAGCACACAAATAAACTAAACACAACATTATAGAATTTAACATTGAACATAAAAAACATCCCCCCACAGCTGGATCAATGTTTCCCATTGTGAGGGAAGGCAGCAAAATTCAGTCCACTTCCCTGATGTTCACCCGTGGTCGGGGCCTATCGAGGCCTCCTCAGCTGCCATTACGGAGGCCCGATGTTTCAGGCCCACTCGCGGGGATGATGGGCGTCAGAACAGAAGAACACTCTCAGCGGCTTGGAGTTCCGAAACGGCCGTTTCCTACCAGAGACCGCGGCTCCTGAAATCCACAGACGGCGGAGATTCAACACTGGCAAACTCGGCGAGCTATCCTAGGCTCCGCGTTGATAACGTCAGAGCAGCCGAGGCTGAAACCTCCGCAAACCTCAGCTCCACGATGTTGAAGTCGGCAGGCCCAACACGGTGACCTGGGTAAGGCAATGCCGCGCTCCACGATGGTACCTCAGTGCTGAAGCTGCAGCTTGAAGCTCTGGCCGGAAAACTTGTTACTTTTACCCTGAAAGAGAATAGAACTTTGATATACCTTTGAGTTAAATGAGTTTCTATCAAGGTATTCTCTCAGGAGATCCTTTCACCAGGTTTCCTCCTGAATATCTACCTGTGCTGAATGAAGACATCTACAGCTTTAGTCTCCCGATGGCTCATTCAAAGACACAATATCCTATATCAGTGAAAAGCCCAGAGAATCACTGACAACAATTTCTTGAGTTTTGCAATTGACTGTGCACTCACTCTATAAAAGACAGTCAAATTTCCAGTACATTTACTGTGAATGCTGACTGTTTTGCTAAATCTGAGCTAATGAAACTTTCACATTGGAAGAGCAGGATCTACACAGTTAAGCACATTGTAGAGTGTAGAGATCCAGGAGAAAGGGTTCCCTAAAAGTGGCATTGCACATACTGTAGCTAAGGTGGTGAAGAAGACTTTTGGTACATTGGCCTCCATCAATCAAGGAATTGAATATAGGAGTTGGGATGTTATGTTATATTTGTACAAGACATTGTTGATTCCGCACTTGGAGTTCAGTTTGGTCTTTCCTGTCATAGGAGGGATGCCATTAAACTGGAAAGGATGCAGTGAAGATTTACAAGGATTTTGCCAGGACTTGGAGGCCTGAGGTATAAGGAGAGGATGGGTAGACTAAGACAGGCTAAGATTAAATAGGAACCTAAGGAGCAAATTTTTCACACAGATTGGTATATGGAATGAGTTGCCAGAACAAGTTAAAGCAGGTACAATAACAATATTTAAAAGGCATTTGGACAGGTACATGATAGGAAAGCTTTAGAGGGATATGGGACAAATGCAGTTAAATAGGACCAGCGTAGATGGGGCATCTTGATCATCATGAACCTGTGGGCCTGTTACTTTGCTGTGTGACTCTATGATTCCACAACATAACTCTACAGGCCAAAGTTAAAAATCTTCGTTTTTCACTGATCTGAATTTCTCTGAGAGAAACGCCCTTAATCAGTCCCAAGAAATGAAATTACAATTTATTTAAGGTGTTGTGTTTGATGCTCATGGCACAGACAGATCTGCTGCAAGCCTCTGGTCTGTTCAATATACGATGCCATGTTCTCTGTCGTTTGGCAATCAGTTCAACATTCCTGACCTTTGGCCTTCTGCATCTACTCTTCGTGAGGTTTGACATTTCTTTTGGGAACTTTTCTGTTGAGCATGTCCACATTTAGTTTTAGTATTAGTTTCAGAGATACAGCATGGAAACTGGCACATCGGCCCACCGAGTCCGCGCCGACCAGCGATCCCTGCATATTAATGCTACCTAACACACACTAGGGACAATTTACATTTACAACAAGCCAATTAACATAGTAACCTGTACGTCTTTGGAGTGTGGGAGGAAACTGAAGATCTCGGTCCCAGGGAGAACGTACAAACTCCGTACAGACAGCATCCGTAGTTAGGATCGAACCCAGGTCTCCGGCGCCACAAGTGCTGTAAGGCAGCAACTCTACCACTGCGCCACTGTGCCACCCAAAGGTTTACATATGATACTAGGTAACACATACGAGGTAACCTAGATACTGGGTAACATATACTAGGTTTGCACCTTCGTTTTTCTAAATAATCCACAGCCTGAACGGATGAAATGTGCTGCATTTTACCTGCCACATTTAGTACTGAATTCTGACCTTGTCAGATCAAGTCAAGTTTATTGTCATACATATAAGTGCAATCAGGTACAAGTATAAATAGTGTTTGCAGCTGCATCACAGACACATAGACTCAGATGATGCACAAAAACACAAATTATACTTCAATTATGCTCGACAGAGAAAAGAACAAGACTGTGCAAAAATAAGGCAGGGCAGCACAGTGGCACTGTGGTAGAGTTGCTGCCTTACAGCGCCAGAGACCCGGGTTAGATCCTGACTATGGGTGCTACCTGTATGGAGTTTGTACATTCTCCCCATGACCGCGTGGGTTTTCTCCAGATGCTCCGGTTTCACTGAACGTTATGCTCTTATCATGTATCTATACACTGTAAATGGCTCGGTTGTCATCATGTATTATCTTTCCACTGACTGGCTATTATGCAACAAAAGCTTTTCACTGTACCTTAGTACACGTGACTATAAACTAAACTGCAACTGTCCTTTCACAATCCAAAGACGTGCAGGTTTGTCAGTTTGGTTTCGGTAAAATTGTAAATTGTCCCTTGTGTGTGGAATAGTGCTAGTGTAAGGAGATCGCTGGTCAGAGCGGACTCAGTGGGCCAAACTGTCTGTTTCTGTGCTGTATCTCTAAAAAAAACTATGACATTAGTACAAAACACAATTAGCAAAGTAAGTCCATGGTAGTGCAGGAAGTGGTCTGTAATGTTCTGTTGCAGACATAGTATTAGGATTGTGCAGATTGGTTGAAGAACTTGATGGTTATATGAAAGTAGCTGTTCCTGGACCTGATGGTGTGGGACTTTAGCTTTCTGCACCTCCTGCCCAATGGCAGCAGCAAGAAGAGAGATTCTTAATGAAACATGTTGCCTTCTTGAGGCAGCTCCTCATGCACATGCTTTCACTGGTGGAGAGGACTGAGCTGGTGATGCATGAGCTGGTGATGCATAAGCTGAGTCTTAAGTATAGTTTTGTTTAGAGGTATAGCACAGAAACAGGACCTTTGGCCCAATGAGTTCATGACGACCAGAAATCACCCCACACACTAACACTATCCTTCACATATAGGGGCAATTTACACTTTTGCAAAACCAATTTGCCTACAAACCTGTACGTCTTTGGAGTGTGTGAGGAAACCAGAGCACCTGGAAAAAACCCATTCAGGTCATATGGAGAACGTACAAACTCCATGGAGACAGCACCCACAGTTAGAATCAAAATCTGGTCTCTGGTGCTGTAAGATAGCAACTCTACCGCTGCGTCACTGCCGAGTTATTATCATGTCATCTCTCACCTGTGGACATTCACTTAAACACTTGATCATTGCCCTTGCTCTGTTCCTTTTCAAATGCTCTTATCTCCAGTATGTTCCCATTTTGACACAGATTTACACATGAAAGGTTGGCTCCTCCATTCTCCCCATGAATGCCACCTGCCCCGCTGAGTTCCTACATTACTTGCAGTTTTCGTTTGATTTCCTGCAGCTGGATTTATTTATTTTCTGTTATCCTCATGTCTTTTTAATATAGTTTTGAGTGCCTATTTTGGTTATCCTCATTGAAGCTCAGTTTCACACACATGTTTCAAGCAAAAGATCAAATATGCAGATGGAGTATCAGCAGGGATTAAATGCCTCACAGATTTGGATCTCTGCTAAGCAAGCAACTGGGAAATCTGTGCAGAATTGAAGAAGGTGGGGAGGAAGCTGACGAGGAGAGCTTTATCTTTATTGCCATTAAGCTGAAAGAGATTTTTCAGCTTAATGGCAAATTTTTCATATTGATCATGTTAGTAGTCAGAAAGTTGTAACAAAAGCAGGGCATTGTTGGGAATACTAATCACCAGATATCTTGATGCCATCATTTAAAACTATAAAATAGTGTCCCCGAATACTGTATTAAGCAACCCCTGTGCAAGACACTTCAACTAAGTGAACAAACTATAAGTATAACTTCTATACACACACTTTAAAAATTAATACCTCGAGAGATAATGTCAGGACCATTGGATTGTTTGGGTTATAGCTCACTGATAGCCCTATTGCAGTAATGGGCCATTCCATCAATTCTGTAAGTGAACATAAATATTTATGTAGCTCCCACGGGAGTATTTCACAGTCGTTGAGATGTAGATACAAGTAGTTAACAGACAAATCATAAAGAGCATTGAGAGGCAAGTACGATCATTAACTGTAAACATATTGCTCAAGACTCTTCAGGATGAGGCGAAGGTTTCGATTGAAGAGTCTGTTGTTGCTCAGATCTAAGACGGTAAAATAAAATAGAAACTTTTGGATGCTAATTGGCGTCCCGTCAGGAAGCCAGTGTAGGAAGTGCAGTAGCACTGGAACCAAAGGTTTCTTCAGAGTTACAGCAAGTTGTATATCTTTGTAGTAATTGTCAGACTGGATATATATTGGAGTTAAAGAGCTAACAACTGCATGAGCTGCCTGCAAGAAAATTCAAATAAATAAATTATATTTTTAACATTGTGGTGAAGACTATGCAAATAAAATGGGGCAATAGGGTCTCAGCCCCATTTGGAGTTAGCAATGGTGTTAGACAAGGGGGAATTTTGTTCCCAGTGCTTTTTAATCTTTATATTGATGATCAGTCCAAACAATTGAAAGCCTGTAATACTGGGTGCATGATTGGTACTATTTTAGTGAACCATATTATGTATGCAGATGATCTTGTAGTCTTTAGTCCATCTAGCGTTGGTCTACAGCAGCCCCTTACTATATGTTCTGTGTATGGTGTGGAACATGATATTAAATATAATGCTTGTAAGAGTGCTGTTATGATCTGTAGAACCAAAGAGGATAAATGTCTAAAATTTTCTGATTTTAAATTGTCTGACAATAATCTTAGTGTCTGTAATAAGGTAAAATATCTAGGGCATTTTATTACAGAACAAATGACAGATGATGAGGATATTTAAAGGCAACGACGCATGCTGAATGTACAGGCAAATATTCTCTTGCGTAGGTTTGGTGCGTGTGCAGTTGTGGTGAAGATGGTGCTGTTTAGAGCATATTGCACACCACTCTACACTGCGCAACTGTGGTCGAACTATGGAAAGACAAGTTTGCAGAGACTAAAGGTGTCATATAATGATGCCATGAGAACACTGCTAAGGAAACCTAGATGGTGTAGTGCTAGTAACATGTTTGTGGCTGCAGGAGTCAGTACTTTAGAAGCTATCCTAAGAAATCATATGTATAAATTCATTTGCAGGATAAATGACACTGTGGCTTTGTCAAACATATGGTTTAGCACTACACGCTACGAATCCCAGTTGTGGATAGGCACTGGTATCGTTATCTCATTGTAGAACATTGATCATTCTTTTATTCTGGATTTTAATTCATGTATTGTGGTTTTTTTAATATATAATTTATGATGCTTTTATAAGTGATATACTAAGATTTTATATGTAATTTATGATATTTTTTAATATGCAATGTATTTTTATGTAATTTTGTCCCTTGGCTGGACTTTGAGTCTGAAATAAAGTTGATTATTATTATTTGAAATATTTATGCTATATTGTATATTCTATTTCTTAATGAAAATAGTGTGTAGAATGGAAAAGATAATTGAGTAAAGTTGCTTATAGAAGAGAGCCTATCTTCTCTCCATTCAGGCATGGTGGATTTCCAATGAGTTTGTAGTTAATTAGGTCTTGGATCTCATGATCATTATGATCAAACTAATGCTGTCAGTTTTTTTCTGACAGGGAAGCCAAGAATCATAGTCATACAGCTTGGAAAAGGCCCTTCGGCCCAACTCGCCCATATCAACCAATATGCCCCATCTACTCTAATCCCATCTCCTCATGTTTAGCCCATATCCTTCTTACCCTCCCCTGTTCATGTATCTGTTTAAATGTCTTTAAATCTTTTTTTTTTCGAGATACAGCATGGAAACAGGCCCTTCGGCCGAAAGAGTCTGCGCCGACCAATGATTACCCATACCTTTGTTCCAATGTTTTCTCAGTTTCACATTCTACACACTAGGGGAAATTTACAGCATATCTATGGAATGTGGGAGGAATGTACAACACCCAGAAAAACCCAACACAGTCACATGGAGAATGTACAAATTCTGTACAGACGGCACCCATAGTCAGGATCGAACCTGGGTCTCTGGTGCTGTAAGGCAGTAACTCTCCTGCTGCATCACTGTGCCACACCTTTATGTCTACTGCTCCTGGTATTCCTAGACGATCTCTCATCAAAGTACTAACCAGTCCTGATCCAGTTTACGTAGTTTCCAAGAACAGATGAGATCCAGTGTTTTTATGGTACCTGCCTCAACTACCTTCTCTGCCAGGTGGTTCCATATACCCTGTTTGTCTCTTCCTGGTTAATAATTATTGTTGGCTTAAGAGCAAACTTGACATTGTAGCTCTGCTGATTTGGGGGTCATCAGATTGTCTGTTTGGTGTGTCTGAGAACAACCACAAAGATCCTTGACTGATTTCTTGTGGAGAGAAAAGACTTTGCCTTCCATCACAGTGAGGAGGAGATTCACTGTGATGGATGTTTGTGTAAATTGAATTGTTTGTGTGTCTTCTAGGAATTGTCTTGTTTGTATGGCTGTGGAAATGGAGTTTTGTTTGAGCCTCACTGAGGTTCAGATGATATGTAATAAATATTGTATTGTATTGTATTTGTTTCGCTTGCCACTGTGTTTTCAGGGTCAAGTTGATGAGAAGGAAGTAGAACTGTGTGGCTTAGACAGCACTAAATGCAAGCAATAGTAACTGGTGCCTCGTCCACTCCATTTTGAAATTAAACATTTCTGAACTACAGTAGTAAGCTGGCAGGGAAGATCACAGACTTATTTTACAAACCCCTCCATTTTTCAGGAAGGTTTTACATGTCAAGTCACTTTCCTTTCTATATTTTACGGTTTACATTTCAAATGTTTTATGCAATTGAAGCTACTTCAAAACACAGTTGTGGAATCAAAGGAAACCTATATGAAATAATCCTTGTTCCAATTCTCACTTCATTTTCAGAACCAGGAGGTGTTCATTTCCCTCTCATGTCTATTCAGCTATTCTTCCAGATCATGGTGAGTGTGCAAAGCAGTTCCCCACACCCACATTTATCTTAATGCCTTTGATGATGACAAGCAATCACAGATTTAAAATGACCTATTAATCCTGCTGCAATTTGCTGTGCATTCAGGGAGTAACAAATGCTTTACCAAACTTGACTGTCCCTGTTACATATTATCTATTTGGTTTGTTGTCACATTTTCCTAGCTAACAATGATCTATTCTACATTTTCCTTGAACTTCATCTCTTTTGATATCTGGGTAGATATGAAGGAGGAAGTTCGCAACTGAGGGGAAGCATGTTATCTAAAATTAGGGAATTCAATGCTCATGCCATTAGGCTGTAAAATACAAAGGTGGAATATGACGCATTGTTCCTTTGGTTTGTGTTTGATGTATCCCTGGCAATGGAGGAGGTGGAAGACAGATAGATCGCTGGGAGAATGGGGAAGGGAATTGAAGTGGATGGCAATCGGAAGCTCCAGGTGGCAATGCTGAACCAGTTACAGATGCTCAGAAAAGGTTTATACTCAAAATCAGCAAGCCAAAACTGCTCCGCCAACTTATTAAATGTTCATGGTGAAACCCTGAAGAGTATGGGGCCACTTATTTTAGAATATAGAGCGGTACATAGAACACGGGACGGTAAAGCAATTGAATGGGCTCTTCGGCCCACAAAGTTTTGATCGAACATGATGCAAGTTCATCTCATTGCATCTACCTGTACATGATCCATATCCCTTTATTCTTTGCACTTCCATGTGTCTAACTAAAAGCCCCTTAAACACCACTATCATATCTGCCTCCACATCCAATTCCATCAAGTATCTCCTCAACCTCTGATGTTTATATAAAGAATCCTCTCTCCTTGTACAAAGACATCAACAATGAAAGTCACTACTGTCTTCAATGTTTAGTTAGTTTAGTTTATTGTCACGTGTACCAAGGTACAGTGAAAAGCTTTTGTTTCATGCTAACCAGTCAGCGAAAAACTTATACATGATTACATTTGCACCATCCACAGTGTACAGATACGTGATAAAGGGAATAACGTCTAGTGCAAGATAAGGTCCAGTAAAGTCTGATTAAAGATAGGCCGAAGTATTGGTGTCATTGTCACCCCAAATTCACAAAACTAGAATGGAAGCAATTTCTAAAGGATGTTTAAGAAAGAACTGCAGATGTTGGAAAAATTTAAGGTAGACAAAAATGCTGGAGAAACTCAGCGGGTGAGGCAGCATCTAAGGGTCTCGACCCAGAACATCACCTATTCCTTCTCTCCATAGATGCTGCCTCACCCACTGAGTTTCTCCAGCATTTTTCTCTACCTTTAATAAGAGGATGATGATTTATGTACCACAATTGTGATTTGTTCCTAGAGGAAATAATTGCGGGCTCTAATAAGTATCGAAACTTGATAGAGAAAAATACAAATCCAGACATATCCTTAAATCTTTGCAGGTTATAACTTCAATTTGACTGGAATCTTTCCATTTTAAGATGAAGAGTATAATAAAAGATTATGAGAAAATGTATTTTGTGGTGACACTCTTGGTTAGAATGCAATAAAAGCCTTTACCCACCAAGTAATTGGAATTTTTAAGCTCAATTTCACATTAAATACAAGCTGCAACATCCAATTAGTGGGATGTCCTTTAAATGAAAGATCTGTTGTACCTTAACAGATAATGGAACTATTGAAAACTAAATGGAATGGATCTTTATGAACCGAGGTAAAATTATACAATATTTTACAGATTATTTCTATTTAATTGCGATGACAGCGATACAGATTTGATTTTTTTTCCTTTTATCATGCTTTTAAATTGGATATGGAAAATTAATTCTAAAGAATAAAGATGGTTATAAAATAAGATGGAATCAATATTACGATAGGGGCTGCAACTCGCACTTCTTTACATAAACTCTTGTACTGAATTCCTTGTACCTAACTGCAGCTGCTAGAATCAGAAGACACAATAGGTGGCCTTTTGTTCATTTTTTCAGTGCCAGCTCCATGTTAAAGCCATTTTTAAAAAAAAAGTGATTTTGCTGCTTTGACATAACCACTTTCAGCTCTATTAATCCAGCTGCACAGTTACTTCTTTCAAAGTACATCAAAGGTTTTTTTTTGATGATATTTCAAAATATTGGTTAGTTGCAGAATGAGAACACCGGAGATGATAAAATGAATTGGAGCGGAAACTTGATATAAAGAATCAATGACTTCGCAAAATGAACCCTATTTGCATCTGATCACTGACTGAGCCCAGACTAAAACAATCCTGCTCCCTACATTGACAACTACATGAGCCAAATCCTTTTGGCTGTGGATAATAGTTCGAAAAATGATTTGTTATTCAGTCATTCAAACGGAAGTATGTCGCAAACTTATCCCTCAGCTCGACTGACTGTATCTCTATTGTGAGCAGGTGGTACTAGCGCAGGTGGACGTTGTGCTGAAGGACCTCTTTCCATGCTTTTTTTTAGACCTTGAGTGATGCAACATGGAAACAGGTCCTTCAGCCCAACGAGTCCATGCTGACTAGCTATCACCCTGTGCACTACTACTATCCTACACAATAGGGACAATTTACCAAAGGTAATTAACCTACAAACCTGCATTTCCTTGGAAGGAAACTGGAACACCTGAAGAAAACCCATGTAGTCACAAGGAGAACATACAAACTCCATACGGACACCACCTGTAGTCAGGATCGAATCTGGGTCTCTGGTGCTATAAGGCAGCAACGTTACCGCTGTGGCACTGTGCCGTCCTCTGCTGTACCACTCTTTGACAATTAGGTGAGAAGCAGAAGCTTATTGAAATTATCACCATACTACATTGATAGACTTGTGGAGGCCACTTAGAGTCCAGGATGGGGCTACATACTGCTGAGATCTTAAACATGTATATTGCACATTGATGCTGGACACCTTGTAAAGTGTACACTTGATAACTGTTATGCCAAACACTTGCATCAGTTCACCAAGGCTAACTGGATATCCCAATTGTTAACTCCCCTTCCCATTGCCATACTGAATTTTCTGTCATCTTTAATTAACAGAGGAAGGCCACATGTAAACTGGAGGCATAGCACCTCATCTTCTGCTTGGGTAGCTTGCAACCCAATGGTATGAACATTGAGTTCACCAATTTTAGGTAACATCTAACCCCTCTTCCCTATCCCCTTTTTTAACTTAAATTATTTTCTTAGTTTATGTATTATTTTTCAATGCTTTATATGTTTTAATGAACATGTTTATTTTTAATTACTTATTTAGAAAACATAGAAAAATAGGTGCAGGAGTAGGCCATTCGGCCCTTCGATCATGGAATTTTCATCTAAAATCGTACCCTGTGCCTGCTTTTTCCCCAAACCCTTGATTCCTTTAGCCCTAAGAGCTGAATGTAATTCTCTCTTGAAAACATTCAGTGAATTGGCCTCCACTGCATTCTGTGGCAGAGAATTCCACAGATTCACAAGTCTCTGGGTGAAAATGTTTTTCCTCATCTCAGTCCTAAATGGCCTACTCCTTATTCTTAAAGTGTAACCCCTGGTTCTGGACCCCCAACATCAGGAACATTTTACTCAACAACCTGCACATGCAAACTCTACCCAGACAGCACCGGATGTTTGGGCTGAACTCCGATCAATGAAGTGAGCCAGCAGCTCTGTCAATTGCACCAATATGTAACTAAAGGTGCTAACCCATTGTTGTCAACTCGGGTAATGAGATGGCCAGCAAACCACAAAGGGCTGAAGGGCCTCAATGGGCCAGGCAGCCTTTGGGGAGGCAAAGGATATATTTTGGATCGGGACCCTTTTTCAGTGTGCAGGAAAGTTCTATTCTGAAACGTCACCTGTCCATTCTCTCCACATGTGCTCCCAGAGCTACTGAGTTCATGCCACACTTTGCATTTTGTTCAAGATTCCAGCATCTGCAGTCTCTTGTGTCAACAAGATGGTCAGTATCGATTTGTTTTTCTCTAAAAATGCAACAGTGATGGATTTTAATTTTTGAATTATTAATAATGCAATAAGCTTTTTTGACATAAATTAATTTTGTACCATAATTTTTAATCATTAAAATGCAGATGGTATGGTAAACATCAGGTTTTTTTTTAATTCAGTACCATATGAAGAAGCATCAATTCAGATAGACCTTGCTTTCTCTCTCCATATCCTTCCCAGTTATCCCACTAGTCTTACTGCTCTGTCTACTTTCTATCTTTGTCCCGCCCCCTCCCCTGACATCAGTCAGAAGAAGGGTCTCGACCCGAAACGTCACCCATTCCTTCTCCCTGGAGATGCTGCCTCACCTGCTGAGTTACTCCAGTATTTTGTGTCTACCTAGCATAAATTCATGGCAGCTTTGCAAGTTTGATTAAACTTCCCAAAACATTTTCTATTTCCCACAGCCACAATCGTAACAGCCAGCTTGAATCAGTTTATTAATTCACGCTTGACTGAATAGCTTTGATCTTTGACTCGTGTATATTGCAGCTGGGATGATGCAGGAAAGGCAATCAGAAGATCATTTTATACTGTGCCTCACCAGGAGTACTGAGAATTATAGTATCATTAAACCTCAGCAAAAATCTCAAACCTACCATGTACTTGACAAGCCCAGGGATCAGTTTCCTCATAACATTTCTTTGGTTCACTTGCTAAGATTTTGCTCTTCTATTTTGCTCCCGATTAATGCAAACGGTGAGTGTAATATTGGCACAGTGAGTGCTCATCAAAATTGCTTCATTGGCAGTAAAACGCTGTTGGACATTGAGGTTGTGAAGGGTGTTGTACAATTCAAAAATGTTCTTATAGTTCCTCAATTCCATACGGTTGAACTTGCCTCTTGTGTTCAGGGAAATTATAAGGCTGAATCAGCATAGTATCTTAATTATATCATAATTGGAATGTTCATCCTTCATGCATTACTTCCAAATTGATATTGAGAAAATTACTCACTGTACCTATTCACACAATTATCTTTAATTTCATATCTAGATGGAACATTAAAGAATTAATCTGGAGGCTCTTCCAGTGACTAAACTCATTAATATGATGCAAACTTTCTATTATATTCAGACTTGCAATATGTATATCTAAGTAAAATTCACAGCAGGTTTAAGGGCCTGTCCCACTTAGACGACCTCTTAGGTGAGTTTAAGAGACTCTGCGCTCACCACAAGATCGCCACATGGTGGCCACATCGTCGCAGGTGGACTCCTTCATGGTCGACAGGAGTTCCCGCATTCTGGGAACTAGTTGCAGCCACATTATGGTCACCATGGAGAAAATCAATACTTTTGAAGTCGTAGGTGAAGTGGTAGTGAGGTCGCCATATAGTTGTAGGTAGTCAAGGTAGTCATAGGTAGTTTTAGTTAATCTTCTTTGCTGACCGGGCATTTTCATTGGCTCATTGGGGGAAAAAAACGTAAGCAGGAGTTTTCAGAACCAAGGTAAACCGACCGGTAATGTTAAATGTCCGCTAAACTTCACATCGTGTATCTCTGGCTTATTAAAAGTTTTCTGGCTTCTTAAAAGTGTCTCCCCCCCTTCTCCCCCCCCTCCTTCTGCTCCCCCCTTCTCCCCCCTTATCCTCCCCCCTTTCTCTCCCCCCCTCCCCTCCCCCTTCTCCTGCCCCTTCTCTCCCCCCACCCCTTCTCTCTCGCCCACCCTTCTCTCCCCCCCCCCCCCCCCATGCTGCCATTCAATCATGGTGTGATTTACATGAGAGAGAATCTCAATGTTTTTTAAACACTAATAACGCGTTTATTTTTCATCGATGGGATAAATCCTCAGCACCTGATGAGCAGAGGGGGATTCTGAGTAAGATGGCGCAAAATCACAGCCGTACGTGGTAACTTTTTTTCTAAAATCAATATAAAGCGCAAACAGGAAGTGGTCAAGATTGGA
Source organism: Leucoraja erinaceus (assembly GCF_028641065.1). NCBI lineage: Eukaryota > Metazoa > Chordata > Chondrichthyes > Rajiformes > Rajidae > Leucoraja > Leucoraja erinaceus. Next base: position 41,537,334 of record NC_073380.1, on the reverse strand, counting down.
CTTTTAATTATATAGAAGGCAGGCAACTTTAATTAGGCACGGCAACTTTAATTAGGCAAGTCAACTTTAATTAGGCAACAAAACTTTAATTAGGCAACGCAACTTTAATTAGGCAAGGCAACTTTAATTAGGCAAGGCAACTTTAATTAGGCAACACAGCTTTAGCATTTCCAAACCAACAGCAACACAGCTTTAGCATTTCCAAACTATATTTTCAAACCACATTAAGGGCACTGACAGGTCAGTAAAACCACTCACAGTTTAGTTAACATGTGGTCAGTGCTATTCACAGCTCAGACTGAGAGACGTGACCCTCTCGCTCCCACATCTTGCAGAGACTGACAGAGGCACTCAACACTTCCAGGTTTTATCATCCCTCCGGAAGGGGCGTGGCCTTCAGGAGAATGAATCTCAACATTTTATAAACACTAATAACTCGTTCATTTTTTATTGATGGGAAAAATCATCTTGTCCTGCAGAGGGGGACTCTGAGTAAATTGGCTAAAAATCACAGCCGTAAGTGGCAGCGTTTTTTCTAATATCAATATACAGAACAACAGGAAGTGGTCAAGATCAGATTTTTAGTAATATAGATATTGTACTCTGTTTTCTTTCTCTTTGTGTACTACCAGTTGTACTTGTATGGTATGATTATACTTGTATATGGTATGATTTATAAGATCATAAGTGATAGGAGCAGAATTAGGCCATTCAGCCCATCAAGACTACCCTGCCATTCAATCATGGCTGATCTCTCTCTCCCTCCTAACCCCATTCTCCTGCCTTCTCCCCATAACCCCTGACACCTGTAGTAATCAAGAATCTATCTATCTCCGTCAAAAATATCGATTGACTTGGTCTCCACAGTCTTCTGTGGCAATGAATTCCACAGATTCACCATTCTCTGACAAAAGATAGAATGCAAAACAATGTTATTCACTCTGTCTTGGTACATGTAACAATAATAAAGCAAACGCAGTACCAATCTGCATTTAGTTTCTGCAGTGTACATTGTAAATACTGCAAGTGCAGTACCCTCAATACCCTAGTTTAAATGAATTGCTGCTTCAGCTGGAATTATTGTTCGGGTCCCTGGAGGGGAGGTGAAAGGTCAGTTATGGCATCATCTACAGTTGCACGGGAAAGTGATAAAAGAAAGGAAGGTTTTTGATAGGTAATATGGGTGTTTGGGAGTCACAAAGGGAACAATTCCTATACAGTTAATGACAAGACCCTTAACAGTATTGATGTGCAGAGGGATCTTGGAGTCCAAGTTCAAAGCTCACTAAAGATGGCAGCACAAGTAGTAAGGTGGTAAGGAAGGCCTATGGTATGCTTGCCTTCATTTCTAAGGGCATTAAGTATAAGTGTCGGGAAATCATGATGCTGCTCTATCGGTCTTTGGTTAGGCTGCATTTTGTGTATTGCATATAGTTCTGGTCACACCCATTACAGGAAAGATGTCCAGGCTTTGGAGAGGGTGCAGAGGAGTTTTTCCAGAATGATGCCTGAATTAGAGGGTTTCAGCTACAAGGAGAGGTGGATAGACTAGGATTGTTTTTTTTCTAACAGGTCAGATGTTGAGGGAAGTCTTGATAGAAGAGGAGAGGCAACGATAGGGTAGACAGCCAGAACCTTTAAACCAGGGTGCAAAATGTCCTGCAGTAGAGGGCATAGTCAGAAGGTGAGAGGGGGCAAGTTTGTTTCCACAGAGAGTGGGGGGGAGCAAGGAACACATTGCCTGGGGTGGTGGTGGGGGCAGATATGATGGTGATGTTTAAGAGGTTTTTGGATAGGTACATAGAAGTGCAGGGAATAAAGGGATATGGATCATGCACAGGCAAATGAAAAGAGTTCATCTTGGCATCAATTTTGGCACAAACATTGTGGACCCAAGGGTCAATTTCTGTGCTGTACTGTTCTGTGTTCTTATCCCTGTGAAATCCTTAAAGAGAAGAGATGCGTCCTGATAAACCGTAGGCGGCAGGATCCCTAATAAATGGGATCCGGACAGGGAAAACCCTGCTTGATGGGAGAATACCGGTCGTGACCCAGACCTGTGGCAGAACACATAAGAGGGGACGGGAAGAAAAATATCCCATGAGAGAAAGGGTAAGGGAGACGGGGACTTAGGAATAGACCCCAATTAAATTTAAGTAAAATTAAGTAAAAGATTGATTTTTCTGACACAGTGTAAATGTTGATAACATTTTGGATGGGTGGATCCACATCACATTGCTGAGGCAAAGTTAGGCATTTGATCATTGGCCTTTCGTGAGGCGGGGTTTCTGTTTTTTTTAAACTATTGGATGCTATTCTAATTAATACTCCAACGTATTTTTAAGCTGGTTTGTTTCAGATATTACACAGTTATACAATTAATTTGTTCAGCAAACCCAATTAATTTTAAAGGAACACCAGAAACAGAACCCGGTGAGGTTCTAGGAAGTATGAAAATGTGGCATCAGTGAGTTTCAAAGGGTTTGCACGAACTTATGCCCAGCTGACCCTGGTGCCAAAGCAGTGGCCCTGCCAAGGCTGACTCACTTGTGGATCTTCTCAACAATTGGATAGTGGATTATTGGAGTTTTACCATACAGAATAAGACATTTCATGTGATTCCTAGTTTCTCAGATACTGAAAAAATTCTGAAACAAAGAACTGCAGATGGTGGTTTATACCAATGCTACACAAAGTGCTGGAGTAACTCAGTGGTCAGGCAGCATCTCTGGAGAAAAATAATAGGTGACATTTCGGGTCTGGTTGGAAGAATGGTCCAGACCTGAAACGTCATCTATACTTTTTCTGCCTGACCCCCTGAGTTTAGCACTTCGTGTGTATCTTTACTGAAAAAAACTGTTAGTGATTTGACAAAGAACAACGGTGTTAAAAATTTAAAAATAAAAAATAAAAACATTAATTATCAGATAAAGTAAAAACGTATTGTTTCAGGCCAATATTCATCAACCCTTCTCCAGCAAATTCTACACTAGAACAATATTGAGATTTGTTGGTTATGAGATATGATTTTGTCTGATATGAATCAACATTCTCTACGACTCTCAACGAGGAATTGGGATGAAAGAGAGAAATTTCTGATACCATCAATAAGTAAATATTCTGAGAAGACCTCTATGTAAATTATCTTCCAATAATCTAGGAAAGCATAGGCCCAATTTGTCAATGTTAAAATAAATTGCAAGCTCCCTATTTTGCCTCATTCAGGATTTGTATGTTCTTGAAATGTTCTGGAAGGACAATGGTAAATTGCTCTAAAAGCATTTTTCTGATTAAACTTTAAAGGAATCACTAATTTATAATAGTAAAAAATGTCAAATATAATAATAATAATAATAACTTTATTTGTTAAGCACCTTAAAAAACAACCAAAGCTGACCAAAGTGCTGTACAGAAGAAATTTTTTTTTTTTTGAATGGGGTTTGAAGATTCATACTGCTTCTTCCTTTGCTCTGCTTGTGAAACGAATGCCTAAGATGTACTGATAATGGATGTCTGCTTAAAACAATAGTCGTTGTAGCTCATGGAGGAAATCTTAATCATGGTCTTGAAATTGGATCTGTTTGACTGATTTTGAGTGTGTGTCAAGCTAGAATTTGTTCTCATGTTTTATAGTGATATTGATTATTTTTCTGTTGAATTGGTGCCCATTGGGGTACTTCAATTGGGACCTCATAGAATCGTACAGAAATGAGAAAGGCTTGGATAGAGTGGATGTGGAGAGGATGTTTCCATTATTGGGATAGTCTAGGACTAGAGGTCATAGCCTCAGAATTAATGGATGTCCCTTTAGGAAGGAGGGGGAATTTCTTTAGTCAGAGGGTGTTGAATCTGTAGAATTCTTTCTCCACAGCCTTCTGTAGAGGCCAAGCCAGTGGATATATTTAAGGCAGAGATAGATTGATTCTTGATTAGTACGAGTGTCAGAGGTTATGGGGGAGAAGGCAGGAGAATGGGGTTAGGACGGAGAGATAGATCAGCCATGATTGAATGGCGGAGTAGACTTGATGGGCCGAATGGCCTAATTCTGCTCTGATCACTTAAGATCTTATGATTGTGAAATTGGCCTGGGCACTTCCACGCATGGCTGACATTTGACTGTCATTACACAGTCAAGTGGTGGCATCATCAACGTGCATCACCCTTGGAAACTGGAGCGATAAAGTGCAACCTACAGCGTTTATGTTTGATTCCACATGAAACACGAAGCAAACTCCGTGGCAAGTCAGATGGGACATGTGGATTAAACAGCCCCCATGGGGACATCAATTTGTAGTTCTCTACAGCTGCCTGCTAGAGGTTTAATGCTCTGCATATTTCACACATTGTTGCTGGGCCTCTCTGTACTTATTGCAGCTGTGCACTGCAGGGTTCCATGCTGTTATTTCTGCAGTGTGATAAGCCTATATCTCACGATAGCTTGGGGGCCACTAATGGCACTGACTTGATGTGTGATGATGATTGGTGTGAGGGGGCATGTGGCCACACATAACGATAACACGCCAAGTCACTTGCGTGAAATTTCCTCAGGCCAATCTTGTTGCTGCACCTTGGCAATTATAGAAAGCATTCTTCAAGGCTGTTACTTGCATTCCATAATTCCTAGGGATTAAAATTATTGGGAACTTCACTGATCATGTTTCAATGCGTCATTCTGGGTGAAAAATTTCCAAGGGTGAATTTCTCAATTTTAGTTATTTATTCGGCATGGGCTCCTTTCACGTAATATTATGCCTAATAGGTGTTCAAAATAAGGGTGAACCATTTCTAGGCACCAATTTCCTCAAGATGGTTTGCTCTTTTTCTCTTTCTATTTGTTGGCATGTTGATCACTCTTACTTTCTGTTAAATTGGTATTAGGACAGCCAGTGTTCCTGCAGTTCCCCCTACATGTGGTTTATTTATGAGGAAAAAGGATGGCATGGACATGATGGGTCAAAGGACCCGAAGCTGCACAACTCTATGACTTTATGAAAGGGAAGAGTAAGCAAGCTTGGCTCCACAAAGTCTTAATAGACTGATAATTCTTCACCTGTTGGAATCGGGTAGAAATAGCACAGTGAAAAAAATACCTCATCGACCCAACATTGTGGTAAAATAATTCAATCCATATTCTAATTGAAAGACCTTCTTCTGTGCACTTGTGGTATTCTTTAAATAACATTTACATTAATTTAGTTTTAAAAAAGTGGTAAGATTTAAATTCTTAATGTCATAGAATTTACAGCATGGAATTAGCCCAACACGTCCAAGGCAATCAAAATGCCACACCACAGCTACCCTCCAAAACCTTTCCTGTACCTATCCAAATGACTTCTAAATGTTGTTATAGTGGCTACTCAATATTTTCCTCTGGCAGCTCGTTCCATATACCCACCACCCACTATTAAAAGGTTGCCTCTCAGGTTCCTATTAAATCTTTCCTCTCTCATCTAAAATCTATTCTTTCTAGTTCTTGATTCCCCTACCCTGAGACAAACTCTCTGTGCATTTACCCTAACTATTCTCTCATGATTTTATACATCTTCATAAGGTCACCCTTCAGCGTCCTGCAGTCCAAGCATTAACGTCCTAGCCACCCAAACTCCGCCTATATCGCAGGCCCTCAAGTCCAGGCAGCTGTCTACCTGACACATGACTCCTTTTCCCTTACTAGACCTCAAATTCTCTTATCATCCACGTTCCTCACTCCTGCCTGCCTTGCACCTTAAATTAACAGGAACAAATATACTGTGAACACTCACAACCATGCTTTTAAATGCATCCCACTTTCCAGATGTCCCTTTACCTGCAAACATTCTGCACCAATTAACTGTTGCAAGTTCCTGCCTAATGCCATCAAAGATGGCCTTGACTGAACTTAAAACTTTAACTTAGTCAATAGTCAATAGTCAATAGTCAGATTTATTCATTGCATATATAATGAAGTGCAGTGAAATGAACTTGCCAGCAGCGATACAATAAAAAAAAGAACACACAATACACAATAAAAATTTAACACAATTACATCCACCACAGCATTCATCACTATAGTGGGAGGCACAAATTTCAATCAGTCCTTATGGAATAGGACATGGGCTATCCATGACCTATCCCATAACTTTTTTAATATGAATAGAATTGTGGTTGCTGGTCCCAAAAATGCTTGCCCATGCACCTTAGTCATTTGTCCTGCTCCATTTCCTATCAGTAGATCAAGCTTTGCCCTCTCCCTTGTTGGGCCCTCCATGTATTACCCGAGGAAACTTTTCTGAACAAACCTGATAATTGCGCTCCATGTAAGCCCTTTGTACCAACCTGTCCCACCCTACATTGGGAACGTTAAAAGTCCCCAACTATGACAACCTTAACAGCCTTGCAATGGGGTCCACAAACTCTTGGTACATGGGTCCCTCTAGTTCCCATTGACTCTTTGGGGGCCTACATATTTGATCATCCCCTTTTTCCTTTCACAGCGCCATCCATATAGCCTTGCTGGATGATCCCTCAATAAGGTCACCTCAGACTATGGCTGTGCTTTATTAATCACTAATCAGAGGACAGTAAACCCCCAGAGCCAGATAGGCTGCATCCCAGAGTACTTAAGGAAGTAGCCCCAGAAATAGTGGATGCATTAGTGATAATTTTTCAAAACTCTTTAGATTCTGGAGTAGTTCCTGAGGATTGGAGGGTAGCTAATGTAACCCCACTTTTTAAAAAGGGAGGGAGAGAGAAAACGGGGAATTACAGACCAGTTAGTCTAACATCGGTAGTGGGGGAACTGCTAGAGTCAGTTATTAAAGATGGGATAGCAGCACATTTGGAAAGTGGTGAAATCATTAGACAAAGTCAGCATGGATTTATGAAAGGTAAATCATGTCTGACGAATCCTATAGAATTTTTCGAGGATGTAACTAGTAGAGTGGATAAGGGAGAACCAGTGGATGTGTTATATCTGGACTTTCAGAAGGCTTTCGACAAGGTCCCACATAAGAGATTAGTATGCATACTTAAAGCACACGGTATTGGGGGTTCAGTATTGATGTGGATAGAGAACTGGCTGGCAGACAGGAAGCAAAGAGTAAACGGGTCCTTTTCCGAATGGCATGCAGTGACTAGCAGGGTACCGCAAGGCTCAGTGCAGGGACCCCAGCTATTTTCAATATATATTAATGATCTGGATCAGGGAATTGAATGCAACATCTCCAAGTTTGCAGATGACACGAAGCTGGGGGGCTGTGAGGAGGATGCTAGGAGGCTGCAAGGTGATTTGGATAGGCTGGGTGAGTGGGAAAATGCATGGCAGATGCAGTATAATGTGGATAAATGTGAGGTTATCCACTTTGGTGGCAAAAACAGGAAAGTAGACTATTATCTGAATGGTGGCTGATTAGGGAAAGGGGAGATGCAACGAGACCTGGGTGTCATGGTACACCAGTCATTGAAAGTTGGCATGCAGGTGCAGCAGGCAGTGAAGAAGGCGAATGGTATGTTAGCATTCATAGCAAAAGGATTTGGGTATAGGAGCAGGGAGGTTCTACTGCAGTTGTACGGGGTCTTGGTGAGACCACACCTGGAGTATTGCATACAGTTTTGGTCTCCTAATCTGAGGAAAGACATTCTTGCCATAGAGTGAGCACAGAGAAGGTTCACCAGACTGATTCCTGGGATGGCAAGACTTTCATATGAAGAAAGACTGGGTAGACTCGGCTTGTACTCGCTAGAATTTAAAAGATTGAGGGGGGATCTTATAGAAACTTACAAAATTCTTAACGGGGTTGGACAGGCTAGATGCAGGAAGTTTATTCCCGATGTTGGGGAAGTCCAGAACAAGGGGTCAAAGTTTAAGGATAAGGTGGAAGTCTTTTAGGACCGAGATGAGAAAAACATTTTTTACACAGAGAGTGGTGAATGTGTGGAATTCTCTGCCACAGAAGGTAGTTGAGGTCAGTTCATTGGCTATATTTAAGAGGGAGTTAGATGTAGCCCTTGTGGCTAAAGGGATCAGGGGGTATGGAGAGAAGGCAGGTACAGGATACTGAGTTGGATGATCAGCCATGATCATATTGAATGGCGATGCAGGCTCGAAGTGCCGAATGGCCTACTCCTGCACCTATTTTCTGTGTTTCTGTTTTTCTCACAGAGTGTTGTGAATCTGTGGAGTTCTCTGCCTCAGAGGGTGGTGGAGGTCGGTTCTCTGGATACTTTCAAGAGTGAGCTAGATAGGGCTCTTAAAGATAGTGGAGTCAGGGGATACGGGGAGAAGGCAGAACTGGGCACTGACTGGGGATGATCAGCCATGATCACATGAATGGCGGTGCTGGCTCGAAGGGCTAAATGGCCTACTCCTGCACCTATTGTCTATTGCCTATTGTCTATTGTCTATTTTCTATTGAAATAAGCTTTAGACTTGAAATCCAACATGTTTAACTAGACCTCTTTCATTCACCCATGTTAAGCATTACCTCATTAAAGGGCACAATTAGTTCCGTGGTGTTATGCCTTAATTAATAGTGCGATTGCAAACATTGCCGAAGGCCATGTGGTTGTCATAGCTTCTTATGCCCCTGTCCCACTTTGGAAACCTGAATGGAAACCTCTGGAGACTTTGCGCCCCATCCAAGGTTTCCGTGCGGGTCCCGGAGGTTGCAGGTGGTTGCCGGAGTTTGCAGGTAGTGGAAGCAGTTAGGGAGACCGACAAAAACCTCCGGGAACCTCCGGAAACCTTGGGTGGGGCGCAAGGTCTCCAGAGGATTCCGTTCAGGTTTCCTAAGTGGGACAGGGGCATTAGGAAATTTGTGACTGACAATATTTCTAATTTCAGTTACCCGTAGTGTTGACTTGGAGTTAGGAAGCTCATGGCAGCAATGTTCATCAACCACATTGTTAAAGCCCAGCTTCTTACAACGGTAATGAATCATTGAGGAAAACAAATGGCTTTAATCAAAGTGCAAACAATGTCACGTCATCACGATTGAATTACTGGAGTGATTTTTTTCTAGTTATTTTTGAAGGATGCAATCAAACTCTTAGACCGAACTTAACAGCATCAGCATCAACACTCATTCTGACACTTTAGGTCAAGTCGTCAAGAGAGTTTATTGTCATGGGTCCAGATAGGAGAATGAAATTCTTGTATGCTGCAGCACAACAGAATATTGTAGGTATAAATACAGATCAGATCAGTGTAACAATATACCATAGAATCTATATTACTAAAAGTCTGATCTTGACCACTTCCTGGTGTTCTGTATATTGATTTTAGAAAAAACGCTGCCACTTACGGCTGTGATTTTTGGCCATCTTACTCCCCCTCCGCTACGCAGAACAAAAGGATTTTTCCCATCGATGAAAAATAAAAGAGTTATTAGTGTTTAAAAAATGTTGAGATTCTTTCTCCTGAAGGCGACGCCCGTTCCGGAGGGACTATAAAAGCCAGAAGTGTTGAGTGCCTCAGTCAGTCTCTCCAAGATGAGGGAGCAAGAGGGTCACGTCTCTCAGTCTGAGCTGTGAATAACACTGAACACATGTCTACTAAACTCTGAGTGGTTTTACTGACCTGTCAGTGCCCTTAATGTGGTTTGAAAATATAGTTTGGAAATGCTAAAGCTATGTTGCCTTTGTTTGGAAATGCTAAAGCTGTGTTGCCTTTGGGAAATGCTAAAGCTGTTTGGTTGCCTTTGGTTTGGAAATGCTAATGCTGAGATGCCTTTGGTTTGGAAATGCTAAAGCTGTGATGCTTTTGGTTTGGAAATGCTAAAGCTGTGTTGCCTAATTAAAGTTGCCTTGCCTAATTAAAGTTGCCTTGCCTTCTATATAATTAAAAGTCTAATCTTGACCACTTCCTGTTTGTGCTTTATATTGATTTTAGAAAACTCGCTACCACGTACGACTGTGAATTTTGGCCATCTTACTCAGTCCCCCTCCGCTCATCAGGTGCCGAAGATTTTTCCCATCGATGAAAAATAAAAGAGTTATCAGTGTTTAAAAAAGGTTGCGATTCTCTCTCCTGTCAATCACGCCATGAAGGCCACGCCCCTTCTGGGGGGAGGGGGGGGACTATAAAACCCAGAAGTGTGGGCGTGGCTCAGACTCTGCAAGATGGAGGAGGGAAAGGTCATGACTCGCTGTCTTTAGTGGTCTTGCACCCTGCTTGAAATGGTTGAAACTGCACTTGAATTTGGTGGCCTTGCACCCTGCTTGAAATGGAATTTCAAGGAATAGCCGTGAGTCAACTGCCAGCCCACCAGCCGTGAGTGACTGAGCCGCCAGCGTAAGAATCCATTTGACCCACAATGTCCATACTAGCCCTCTGGAAACCAGTCCCTTCAGGCCACAGCACCCATTCTAGCACTCCAGATTAGGCACCCTAGCACCCTCCCCCGGAATATTGGAATTGGTGGAGAGGTGGAATATTGCGTTGGGGGACCAGCCCTCCCGTGTGATGCTGGGACCCAACGGGTCCCAATTAGTCTAGTATATACATACACACACATAAATACACAGATAAAGTGCAATAGACTGTTATAGTTCATAATTTGTTTGAGGTTGTGTTTAATAGTCTGATGGTTGTGGGGAAGAGACTGTTCCTGGATGTTGAAGATTTCAGGCTCCTGTACCTTCTACCCGATGGCAGCAGAGTGATCAGTGTGTGGCAAGGATGATATGGGTCTTTGATGATGCCGGCAGCCTTTTTGAGGCAGCACCTGCGATAGATCCCCTTGAGGGTAGGGAAGTCAGAACTGATGATGGACTGGGCAGTGTTTACAACTTATTGCAGCCTTTTCCGCTCCTGGATGGTCAGGTTGCCGTACCAAGCCATGATGCAACCGGTCAGCATGCTCTCTACTGTGCACCTGTAGAAGTTCAAGTTCCTTGACAAACCAACTCTCCGTAATCTTCTCAGGAAGTAGAGGCGCTGATGTGCTTTCTTTATGATTGCATCAGTGTTCTGGGACCAGGAAAGATCTTCGGAAATATGCACGCCCAGGAATTTGAAGTTCTTGACCCTTTCAACCATCAACCCGTTGATATAAAGGGGACTGTGGGTCCCCATCCTACCCCTTCCGAAGTCCACAATCAGTTCCTTGGTTTTGCTGGTGTTGAGAGCCAGGTTATTGTGCTGGCACCATTTGGTCAATTAGTCGATCTCACTTCTATACTCTGACTCGTCCCCATCAGTGATACGTCCCACAACAGTGGTGTCGTCGGCGAACTTGATGATGGAGTTCACACTATGTCCGGTTACGCAGTCATGAGTATAGAGTGAGTACAGCAGGGGGCTTAGCATGCAGCCTTGAGGTGCTCCCGTGCTGATTGTTATCGAGGATGACACATTTCCACCAATACGGACAGACTGTGGTCCATGAATGAGGAAGCCGAGGATCCAATTGCAGAGGGATGGGCAGAGACCCAGATCTGAGAGTTTGGTAACAAGCTTGGAGGGGATGATGGGATTAAATGCCGAGCTGCAGTCAATGAATAACAGCCTGACATATGAGTTTTTGTTGTCCAAGTGATCCAGAGCCAAGTGGAGAGCCAGTGAGATCGCATCCACCATTGATCTGTTGTGGCAGTAAGCGAACTGCAGTGGGTCCAGGTTTTTGTCAAGGAATGTTGATTTGCACCATGATTAGCCTCTCAAAGCACATCATCTTCACAGACTGGTCGATAGTCATTGAGGCACGTCACTTCTTGGACACCAGTATTATTGATGCCCCTTTAAAGGTTTATCAATGGTTAACTCCAAATATTATTAAACACAATTCCTCCAACTACAATAGATAGATTAAAGGGGTAGATACTGAGTGCACAATATAGTTCTCAGCATTGTAGCGCATCAGTTCCTGAGACAACGTTTAATGCCCACAATGGGGTGGAGGTAAATCGACAGTAACCTAGCTTATGGAAGGATTGTTCAGAAGCCTGAATTCAGAGGGGAAAAAGCTGCTCCTAAGTTGTGTGAACCAGTGAAAAGTCTATATAGTAGACACGTCAGTTGGGTAAAATGAAGGAGAATGACTCTCTCATCTAACTAATCCAAATCCATGGTGAACAGAGAAGTGACATACTCCGCGAGTCAGTAGACACACCAGGGCAGATGATGAAAGAAGCAACAAGATTAACCATTAACATTATGAATGCCAAGAGTGTGAAAAAGTGTCCCAACTCAAAATGTTCTATCCATGTTCTCCAGAGATGCTTTCTGACCCCGCTAAGTTACTCCATTACTTTGTGTATCTTGATTAAAGTTATGGTACCATTTTAACTCAGTAATACTGAGAGGCCCTACTTTGCCAAGAATTGTTGGTGCAGGTAGCTACAGTTGAAAATGAATATACTTGCTAGGGTTGGAATCACTTTAATTGTTTGGACATTTGTGGATTCCCCATCAGGGAAGGAAAGGCATCCCGTTCTCTAATATTTAATTTGGTATTGCTAAGCTTTGATATCTATCTGCCAGGATCAGGAACTAGTGGGAACGGAGTCCTTCCTGTTCACTCATTGACAGAATGTGTACCTCACCTCTAACGGGGGCATTTGCTGGCATGCCTAAACGTCTTGGAATTAAATATGTTGATGGTTAAGAGCAGATTGCTTTCTCCGATGGCTGAGTTTGCACATTTGCCCGACTATGTGAAGACATTAGATGTTTTTCCCTGAAGAACATTAGTCAGCCATTTGAGTTTAAATGACCATCCAGTTTCAATGGAGGGACGTCAATCTGAGTTTAGTGGGACAATTTTCAGTGAGCAAAGCTGAATATGAATGTATTATTCATATGCACTGTATTGCTAGGCTGATGTTTATTAATGCAGGATATTCTTGGCAGGTATCCAGGACTCTAAAAATTGCTCACTGATATTATCCACCAATGCAACAAAGATCACAACTGATACCATTCAGAAAACGTGTTCTTGCATGAGACGAGTGCATAAAAGATAATTTCGCACCTCTTTAATGACCGGTGTCAGCTATAGGCTTGTATAGAGTGGATGTGGACATGATGTTTCTACTAGTGGGAGAGCCTAGGACTAGAGGTCATAACCTCAGAATTAAAAGACGTTCGTTTAGGAAGGAGATGAGGAGGAATTTCTTTAGTCAGATGGTGGTGAATCTGTGGAATTCATTGCCACAGAAACTGTGGAGTCCAAGTCAATGGATATTTTAAGGCAGAGATAGATAGATTCTTGATTAGTTTGGGTGTCGGGGGTTATGGGGAGAAGGCAGGAGAATGCGGTTAGGAGGGAGAGAAAGATCAGCCATGATTGAATGGCAGAGTAGACATGATGGGCAAATGGCCTTATTCTTCTCCTATTACATGACCTTATGACATTATCACCCTCCAATATTTTTATGAGGAGCCAGTGGTACTGGGTCACTCTGGAAGGATATTGGCCAGCTGGATGGCTGGCTGAAGAAAGATCTACCCCAGATAGCATGGATGGAGAAGGGAGGGGGATGTGAATGGGTGTAAGAAAATAAATAAATGCAGTTTCTCGGACACACAAACGACTGCAGATGCTCGAATCGGAAGCAACAAACAAACTGCTGGAAGAACTCTGCAGGTCAAGCAGCATCTGTGGAGGGAAATGGATTGCCAACGTCTTGTGTCAAAATCCTACAACAGGACTCAGTTTTGATTTAAAATGCGGTATTTAGCTGCAGTGGAGCTAGTGTGCAGCAGGATAATTAATCAGAGCAAGTCTATCTGGAGATTTTTAATAATAACTTCAGATTTTATATTAGATTATTCCATTTTATAATGAAATGGCTCCAAGTCAAGGCTGTTTCAGAGATTTGTTATCTGACAATTAAAACAATCATTTTACAATTCTAATTTAACAGATAATATGATTTCAGAGTAAAATTCATTGTCTTGCTTTATATTGTTCACCCTATCCTTTGTGGAAAATGTAAATATTTAATAAAACTAAGAGATGATGTACATATTCCTCACCTTATCTATTATGCACCTTAGACTGCACATCCCACCGGTAGCTGATGAATACTTTGGGATGCACCTCATCACTGTCAAAAGACCAAAAACTGAAGCTACGGAGAGAAAAGTTCACGGAATCATTAATAACATGATGAACATTCGAAATCATAGAGGTACAGAAGTTTGAAAATGCAGACACCCAGATTCAGGCACAGTTTCTTCCCAGCGATATCAAGCAACTGAACTGTCTTCTCACCAGCTAGAGCCTGGTCCTGACCTCCCATCTACTTCCTTGGAGATCTTTGAATTATTTTTAATTGGACTTTATCGGACATTATCTTCCACTAATTGTCACCTTTATCATTTATCTGTACACTATGGACAGCTTGATTATATTCATGTATAGCCTTCCTCTGACTGGATAGCATGCAACAAAAAAGATTTTCAGTGTAGCTCGGTACGTGACAATGACAAACTAAACTAAAGTAAACAGTACATTCACAATCATACAGGCTAGTAATTCTTGGAAGACAATCCCCCAAACCTGCCTTCTCCTGCTGAGCAGAAATATGAAAATACTTCCATGATATGCCACTATCCTGCTCCAAGATGAATACCATGCAATACCATAGCATGGTATTGCTACTCTTGTATAATCCTACTCCTGCACACCTAAAAAGGAAAATTGGAGACTGAAATTGTTCATTTGGGAGATTCATGATATGACATATTAGTGGCTAATGAATTAATCATTAGAAAGCATGATATATCATAGATTCTCTGTGTACACCCACAATGACCAAGGTGCCGCGAGGCTCGGTAGTTGGCGGGACACACCTGAAGGCTTGTCGGACCGCGGGACCTTGCCAAAACCTCATTGCACCAAAGGCTCGGCAGATCTGGATCCAACTCGAAGTCTTGGCAGAAAGCAGGACAGGGAATGAGCTGGAGACATCAGATGCAAGGAGCAATAGCCGGAAGGCAGGTGAAACAGAGTAATGCCTCCAGCACCTTCAAGGTCGGCCTCAGAAAGTGCCCCAGGGACACAAAGATGTCCGGACGAGGATAGGGATGTTGGTTCACAAGAACTGCTCCTGTACATCGAGCGTGCAAGCTGACCGGACTTTGGACTTTGGAAATGATGCCAAAACATGGCAGTGCCTGGATGTGTAATATATGCAAAAATAATGTAATTGTGCTGTTGCATATGTGACAAATAAATCACCATTGAACCTTGACCATCCCCCTGATATTCCTGTCTCTGATCTTGTCAATAGATGTTTTCCAAACTGTCAGTTGCTTCTTCGTGGTACTAAATCTAAGCTTTGTATTTTGGGATGTTGCAAGTTTATGTTGCTCTTGCGCTCTTTATATTGTTGAAATATAATGTAAAGGTAGACAAATCATCCATGATGGTTGTAGCATGTGATAATACTCAGGTCGCATCCCACTACCATGTTTTATTCATCATCGCCTTCTTCTTCTTGGTAACATCGCCTTTAGTTCCCAGTTACAACCTCTGTATTAATCACTTCAATTGAAATTGCCGTGGACAATGTGCGTGGTATGATCTGTGCACGAAGGCTGCTGGACTCCAAACCAATTACAAAGCACAATTTTCCTTTCCCTGCCTGTTTTCTCTCATCTTTATGGCATCCATTACTCTACTATATCTATACTATTACTAAAAGTCTCGTCTTGACCACTTGCTGTCTATGTTGTAAATACATTTTAGAAAAAATGCTGCTGTATATCGCTATGATTTTTACACCGTCCTATTCACCGTCCTCCTCTCCTCCAACCGCCCCAAGACTTTATCCGATCGGTGAAATAATAAAAATGTTATGAATGTTTTAAAAATCGTGAGATCAGCAGATTGGTCTTCTCGCCTGTCAGTCACCATGATGGAGGTAACGCCCCTTCCGGGAGGCCAGGAGAATAAAACCCCAGAGGCCGGAAGTGAGTCAGTCATCCCGGATGACCATGAGTGAGCGTTGAGTTCCAAACTGTGAGTCTGCAATGTACTGCTTGAACTGAATTGACGGGTTGGTCTGCAATGGCCCGAGTGACTGAGCTGCCAGCCTACCAGGCTCGTATGACTGAGCTGCCAGCCCCAGAATCAATTCGGCCCACATTGTCCATACTAGTCCTCTGGAAACCAGTCCCTTTGGCCCACAACACCCATACTAGTGCTCCAGAAAGACTGGCCACCAATATTGGAATTGGTTGAGAGGTAGAATATTGGGGACCAGCCTTTCTGTGTGATCATGGAACGCAATGGGTCCCACTAGTTATACTAAAATGCCTAGATAGAGTGGATGTGGAGAGGTTATTTTCCATTGTAGGACCAGAGAGCACCATTTCAGAATAAAAAGAGGTACCTTTAGAATGGAGATGAGGAGGAATTTCACAAGTTATAGAAGAAGAATCAGGCTATTCGGCCCATTCAACCCATCGTGTCTACTCCACTATTCAATCTGCCTCCCAAATGCATTTTCCTGCCTTCTCCCCATAAACCTAGGTATGTTACAAAACTTACCTTCAGCGGCACTGTAATTCTGCCACTGGCCTTGTGCACGATTTTGGCGCGTTTGAGAGGGGGCGGGGTTAAAACGGGGATTTTCCCGACCTGGTCCTGAATTATATTTGTTGGAGTGCAAGATTTTGCTAAAGAATCGTTCCTACCGCCGTTCTGTGTGTTTTTAAAAAAAAAATTCACCCGACAAGTTAATCGCTGGAATGAAATTAAAAGCAGCTTCTGAAGCCGTCAATGCCGACAGCTGGGACGGATTTTATGCAGGAGACAGGTAAAAGAAAGTAGTTTATTTTTATGTATAAAAGTGTTGCTTAAGATGTATTTAATTCACATTTTACTTTGCGAAACGGTGATTTTTCCTCCCGAAGAACCGGCAGTGTATTTACAGCCGATATGGGGGTATAAATTCACCGCATCTGAATGTTCTAAATGGTCCTGTTCCAGTAAAACCCACTCCCAAGCTGATTTAAATGGCCATTAATTTACAGGTATTAAACATTAAATTCCTTCCATTTGTTCTATAAACTCATGACAAAGAGATTTAAAAATTATGTTATATTCTGAATTATTGTGTGAATGTTATTTGGACACTTAGGCTATTTAAAAATGTTAATCTGTTCTTAAGAAATGGATAGATGTTTAGATCTAGTAATTGAATTTTGTAATTAGCTACAATTAGGTAACTAACTAATTATATGCTTTAATTTCATCCAAGTAAGATTGTTTCAGAATGCTTCAATTTATAATAACTGAAAATGTATTTCAGTTCTCTTAAATTTTATGAAAGTTATCGGCCTTTAAATGTTCTCAATCACAGCTTTTGTGTTAAGTCAATGAAAAAGCAATAGGGAACAAGATGCCAATTTCCGAGTATGAAAATGGCCATAACTTTTTTAATACTGAAGATATGAAAGTGAATTAGGTGTCAACTTAAACATTTTTATGCTTTATCTGATGGGATATATTAAAGATTTGATTTTTTAAATCTCAAAATTTTGTAACATTGCTAATAAACTTTGACACCCGTTCTAATCAAGAATTTGTCCAGAGGGTTCTTTAGCCAGAGGGTGGTGAATTGTGGAAGTCATTGCCACAGATGGCTGTGGAGGTCAAGTTATTGGGTATTTTTAAAGCTGAGATTGATATGTTCTTGATTTGCAAGGCTGCCAAAGGTTACGGAAGAGGCAGGAGAATGGCGTTAAGAGGGAAAAATAGATCAACCATGATCGAATGGGCTGAATGGTCTAATTTTTCTCCTGCGTCTTATGGTCTTATGATTTATACTTTTAAATCTCTGACTTATTTCCCAACATTCATAGATGAAGTGATGTAGCAGTTGCATCAGCAAAAGTGCAGGCAGCAGGTATATGAAGAAATAAAGGTTAAACCACCCTAATGATTTTGTTTCACAAGAACATTTTTACCAAATTGGTGGAGTTTCTTCTCAGGTCTCCCTGATGATAGGTGTCAAATGCAGCCAGCATTTAGCACACCGCAAATAGATCAAAATGAACTCTATTTATGTATATAATTTCTGCTCTCATTTTACCTCAGTCAACATGCTATTGTTCGGCTATTGATAAAATAATCATAAGTGCAATACACCATGTAAAAATGTATAGAGCTCGTCATTTTGTCAAGGTTAATGAGATGATATGTTCAGAAAAACAATTAAAATTTGTGCGGATAGACACAAAATGCTGGAGTAACTCAACGGGACAGGCATCATCTCTGGAGAGAAAGAATGGGTGACATTTCAGGTCAAGACCCTTCAACCCGAAACGTCACCCATTCCTTCTTTCCAGAGATGATGCCTGCCATGCTGAGTTACTCGTGCTTTTTGTGTCCATCTTTGGCTTAAACCAGCAGGTGCATATTAAGGAAATTAATATTCCAGTAAAAATGTTGCAGGATCTACAGTGCAAGGTGAATAAACAAGGCTCCGGCATTGACTTGGCAGACAGCACATTCCCAGAAGAACATTTCCCCCATTCACTCGCTGAGTTCAAGAGAGAAATACAAAACAGAATCTTGTTTACAGTCCTAGTTTGTCATAAATGTGGTAGCAACAAGATTATGTGATTGATGATCCAGGATTTTAGGTGTAAAAAAGTGTAATTGTATGAAATTAAGGCTGCGTGCTCACCCCCCTGCTGTACTCACTCTATACTCATGACTGCGTAGCCGGTCACAGTGCGAACTCCATCATCAAGTTCGCTGACGACACCACTGTTGTGGCACGTATCACTGATGGGGATGAGTCGGAGTATAGAAGAGAGATCGAGCAACTGTCCATATGGTGCCAGCGCAATAACCTGGCCCTCAACACTAGCAAAACCAAGGAACTGGTTGTGCACTTTGGAAGAAGTAGGATGGGGACCCACAGCCCCGTTTATATCAATGGATCGATGGTTGAAAGGGTAAAGAGCTTCAAATTCCTGGGTGTGCACATCTCTGAAGATCTTTCCTAGTCCGAGAACACTAATGCAATTATCAAGAAAGCTCATCAGCGGCTCTACTTCCTGAGAAGACTACGGAGAGTCAGTTTGTCAAGGAGGACTCTCTCTAACTTCTACAGATGCACAGTAGAGAGCATGCTGACTGGTTGCATCGTGGCTTGGTTCAGCAACTTGAGCGCCCTGGAGAGGAAAAGACTAAAAAAGTAGTTTTTATGATACTGCCTGTAAGGGAAATTCATTTTGTTGTCTCAAATTGAGACAATGACAATAAATTTGAATACAATACAATACAATAAACACTGCCCAGACCATCATCGGCTCTGACCTTCCTTCCGAGGGGATTTATCGCAGTCGCTGCCTCAAAAAGGCTGGCAGTATCATCAAAGACCCACACCTTCCTGGCCACACACTCATCTCCCTGCTACCTTCAGGTAAAAGGCACAGGAGCCTGAAGACTGCAACAACCAGGTTCAGGAATAGCTACTTCCCCACATCCATCAGGCTATTAAACCTGGCTTGGCCAAAAATGGATTATTAATAACCCATTATCTATTTTTTGTACATCTTCAGTTTATTTGTTCATGTGTGTATATATTTATATTATGGTATATGGACACACTGATCTGTTCTTTGTAGTAAATGCCTACTATGTTCTGTGTGCTGAAGCAAAGCAAGAATTTCATTGTCGTATCAGGGACACATGATAATAAACTCACTTGACTTGACTTTTATATTTCTCAAAAGTGTCAGTACTTCCTCTTCATTGAATCTCATAGTTTCCATAGCTACTCTACTTGTTTCCCTTACCTCACATAATTCAATATCCTTCTCCTTGGTGAATACCAAAGAAAAGAAATTGTTCAATATCTCCCCCATCTCTTTTGGCGCTGCAGATAGCTGTCCACTCTCTAATGGACCTTGTTATCCTTTTGATATTAATATAGCTGTAGAAACCCTTTGGATTTACATTCACCTTACTTGCCAAAGCAAACTAATTTCTTCTTTTAGCTTTTCTAATTTATTTCTTAATATTCTTTTTACATTCTTTATACTCCTCAAGCACCTCATTTATCCCATGATTTCCATAATTATTGTAGATCTCTCTCTTTTTCCAAACCAAGTGTCCAATTTCCCTTGAAAGCCATGGCTCTTTCCAATTATTACTATTTCCTTTCAACAGCACAGGGATATAAAGATCCTGTACTCTTAAAATGTCACCTTTAAATGTCCTCCATTTCTCTTCTACATCCTTCCCATAAAACAAAATGTCCCAATTCACTCCTTTTAAATCCTTTTCCATCTCCTCAAAGTTAGCCTTCCTCCAATCAAAAATCTCAACCCTTGGTCCAGTGCTGATCTTCTCCATAATTATATTGAAACTAATGGTTTTGTGATCACTGGGCCCGAAGTGCTCCCCAACACATACCTCCGCCACCTGACCTGTCTCATTTCCTAACAGGAGGTCCAGCACTGCCCCTTCTCTAGTAGGTACCCCTATGTATTGCTGCAAAAAAACATATTTTTACAAACTCCAAACCATGCAGCCCTTTTACAGAATGTGTTTCCCAGTTTCTGTGTGGAAAATTGAAATCTCCCACAATCACTGCCTTGTGCTTACTACTAATGACTGCTATCTCCTTACAAATTTGCCCTTCCTATTCTTGCTCCCCATACACCCCTATAAGTGTTGCTACACCTTTCCCATTTCTCAGTTCCACCCAAATAGCCTCCCTAGATGAGCCCTCTAATCTATCCTGCCAAAGCACTGCTGTAATATCTTCCCTGACAAGCAAAGCAACACCTCCACCTCTTGCCCCTCCAATTCTATCACACCTGAAACAACTCTATCTCTATTAAAGAAAAAAATTAATGTTAAATTGCTATATCAATGAAACTAAGTGTATCATTTAATGAAACATTAATCTCTAAATAAAGGTTAATGGTGTCATAAGTCAAGTCGTCAAGAGAGTTTATTGTCATGTGTATCAGATAGGACAATGAAATTCTTACTTGCTGCAGCACAACAGAACATTGTAGGCATAAATACAGATTAGATTAGGTCAGTGTGACCATACACCATAGAATATATATATACACACATAAATAAACAGATAAAGTGCAATAGGCTATTATAGTTCAGAGTTTGTTTGAAGTTGTGTTTAATAGTCTGATGGCTGTGGGGAAGAGCTGTTCCTTTAACCTGGATGTTGCAGATTTCAGGCTGTTGTACCTGATGGCAGCGGAGAGATGAGTGTGCAGCCAGGATGGTGTGGGTCCTTGATCATGTTGACAGCCTCTTTGAGGCAACTCCTGCGATAGATCCCCTCGATGGTAGGGAGGTAGAGCCAATGATGGACTGGGCAGTGTTTACCACGTTTTGCAGCCTTTTCCGCTCCTGGATGCTCAGGTTGCCGTACCAAGCCACGATGCAACTGGTCAGCCTGCTCTCTACTGTGCATTTGTAGAAGTTTGAGAGAGTCCTCCTCAACATACCGACTCTCCGTAATCTTCTCAGGAAGCAAATGAAAATAAAATGAAATAAATGAAATAAAATGGGATCAACAGGGAGCTTTCAAAGTTCACAGAAACTCCTCAATATCTATCATATCTCTATAATTATAAAACTCTGATCTTGGATTTGGATGAGGATGTATTTATTTGCATGTATCTTGTTTGCCTGTGATTCTCATCTCCTCGAAATACAACACGGTGAAATTTTTACATATTCCGATAGATATTTACCTCATGATCTCAAAAATCTCCTCGCTGAACACACAGTAATTTGGTTGGGCTTCCAAGGGCTTCCGAGGCCTCCTCTTCCCTCCCCCCCCCCCCCCTCTTCCCTCCCCCCCCCCCCCTCTTCCCCCCCCCCCCCCCCCCCTCCCCCCCCCCCCCCCCCCCCCCCCCTTTCCCCCCCCCCCCCCCCCCCCCCCCCCCCCCCCCCCCCCCCTCCCCCCCCCCCCCCTCCCCCCCCCCCCCCCCCCCCCCCCCCCCCCCCCCCCCCCCCCCCCCCCCCCCCCCCCCCCCCCCCCCCCCCCCCCCCCCCCCCCCCTTCCCCCCCCCCCCTCCCTCCCCCCCCCCCCCCCCCCTCCCCCTCCCCCCTCCCCCATCACCCCCTCTCTACCCCCCTCTACCCCCCTCTACCCCCTCCTCCCCCCCCTCCCCCCCTCTCCTCTCCCTCTCCTCTCCCCCACTCCTTTCCCCTCCTCCACCCCCTCTCCCCCTTTCCTTCCCATCCGCCCTCTTCCCCCTCTCCCTCCCCCCCTTCCCTCTCTCTCTCTTAATCTGCCCCCACTCTCTGCCCTCTCTCTTTACCACCCCTCTCACTCTAGACACACATGCGAGGTGGGAGCTATATGTCAGTGGATAGGGTAAAAGGAGCCAATGAATAATATTAATATAATATCAACGGCGGTGGGTAGTGTGTGTGTGATGCTGCAGCCCCCCTCCCCCCCCCGCAACCGTGCATTGAGTTGATGGGACCCAATGGGTTCCCCTTAGTCTAGTACCTGTTAAAAGTCTGATCTTGGATGTGTGTGTGTGTGTTTATTCGTTTGTGTAAAGACGCGCTAACGGTAAAAAATTTAAATATTCCAGTGGAGATTTTGCCCCTACAAAATTGCCTTATCTGAAAAATTCATGCTTTATTTCTCGAGTTATTAATGAAAATGTTCAAAAATCTGAAAAAAACAGCTGTCTTCTTGTGATATCACCCCCCCTCTCCCTGAGAAATAAATAACATGAGCCTCATGTCTTACATTAAAATCTGAATTTTTTCAAAGGAGAATATTTAGTAGAAATCATTTGAGGCATTTTATATTATTTCATTTCAGGTCCCAACCTGAAACGTGACCCACGCTTTTTCACCAGTGAAGCTGCCTGTCCCGCTGAGTTACGTCAGCACTTTGTGTCTCTCATTAGGATAACCATCATCTGAAGTTCTTTCTTTTTACGTTTCCTTGCAAAGAGTGACTATTAAGCCTGGTCAGGCAATATATCGAGTAGTCTCGTTTTCTCTCTCTCCCTGCCTTGAATCAGGGTCAAGGTGGAGGGTGAATGGGACTCCACATAATGAGTTGATAGCAAGAGACAGAAGGGGTTCCAAAAGTTACTATCTTACATAGTTACCCCATCAAAATGGGGAGTTGGGTCTCGCATCGTGTGTGGGCTGCTGTGTCTGGAGAGGAGTTTTCCAACCAATACTCCATTGATGTCTGAGGTGCCATCTCTTATCATGTGGGGGACACAGTGACGCAGTGGTAGAGTTACTGCCTTACAGCGCCAGGGACCCGGGTAGAATCCTGACTACGCATGCTGTCTGTATGGACTTTATACGTTCTCCCTGTGACAACATGGGTTTTCTTCGGGTGCTCCAGTTTCCTCCCACATTCCAAATACGTGCGGGATTGTAGGTTAAATGGCTTTGGTAAATTGGCCCTAATGTGTAGAATGAAAAACTGGGATAATATAAAAATAAGGTGTGTAGGTTAGAACTAGTGTGAATGGGTGATGACCGGTCGGCAGGGACTCGGTGGGAGGAAACTGGAGCCCCCATATAAAAGCAAAAAATATATATAAATGATATATAAATTGCACATAAATACTACAAGAAAGTGAAAATAAGACTGTACAAAAGCCAAGATAGTAGTGCAAATATACACAATTAGAAAACAAGTCTATGTTAGTGTGAGAGGTGGTTCTTGGCACAGAGAGAACTTTTCATGTTCTATCTGTGACCACAAATTTTTGTCTGTCCATGTCCCTGGGTTGGAAAATTAATAGGCGACTGTAAATTGAAATTTGTAAGTAGTGGAAGAGAAAATAAATTAATAGAAAGGTGGGGAGATTGGGTTGCAGAGAAAATTAGTGGGGAATGGGATTGCTGCATGAGTTGGCATTGATTGATATGCAGTATGTTGTAAAGAAATATGAATAGGTTTCTTTGATTTGACTCATGCGTAGCATGAACAAAGAAACATAATCACAACACTTTTATTTATAATCTTTGGTAATAGCATTATTATGCAGAGAGATTTTTATGTGAGGATTGCTATAGATTCTCTTAAATACGATACTTGACAGCATGTTGCTAAGGTTGAAAGGATTAATTAGAAAAGGAGCAGGTATGCTGATAGTTCAGTTATGGCACAAGTACATTCTGCAACCATCAGTTTCTTATTTTCGAAGAAACCCTTTGCTTCATGATCTCTGGATCATGTGGTACAAAAGCTGGGCAAATTTAGTTTAAACACAACGGATATTGAGCAGAGTCTCAAAAAAACCAAATAATGGAAAGATTAAACGAGAACTTACCGTTTGAAGTTTGATCTTTGTTTTATGAGAAGTTAAAGTGAGGGATTACATGAAGAGCCCACCAGCCCGCATGCGCTTCAATCTTCAGAACAGCTGTATGAAACCACAGAATAGTTGCTGACCTAAGGTATAGGAAGATTAATGAGCTTAGAACTACCAAATTATCTTTATGAGAAGTAGGGTTGGGAATGAAGGGCAAAATAAAGATCAAACTTCAAACGGTAAGTTCTCGTTTAAACTTTCTATTTTATTTTGAAGTCACGTGTGTGACAACGTGAAGACTTCAAAGCTCTGTGGTTTCATGCAGTAACCCAATCTGTGTATGAAACACTTAAACAGAGAAACCATTAATGGTAGGAACAAAACATGGGTTATTAATATCATGATGCTAACTTGCATGCATGGCCATTGTTCTTAACCAGACCGTAGTCCCAATAGACTGTTGAGTTAGGCAATAACTCATGCAACACTGTGCAGAATTCTATCTGCAAATACTCAGACATATTTAACCAAATGTTATAATTTATTAACACGTAGTATGTAAACCTCATGCTGTACGATGAAAGGGAAAATCAATTTTATTGGCTGGTAATGAGCCATCAGCAATATCTTGAGTATTGAATAACAAAATAACTATCTTTAATTTCATAGGTACTAGCAAACTGAGTGCACTTGTATACCTAATTGCATCCCCGATCTCTGCTCTGGTGGGTATGCTGTCAACTTCAAATGTATGTAAACCTGCTCATTTGCTTATGAGATCATTCCAATAACAAGCTACCATAATGTTAGTTATGACGTAGAGACCAAGTCAGAGATTGAGTAAAGGCTGTGTACTTTATGCTGAGATCAGTTGCTGAAAGCATAATCATCTTAAAATACTGGTCCCATTAGGAAAAAGTAGAAGAATATTTGCATAATAATTTACTGATATACATCGCACACTACAATGAGTGTAGGCTATAGAGTGGTCAAATAAAAGACACCCTGCATAACGTTAGTGAGCAGCGGGTGAATAGCCAATCATTTATTGTCCCACTTATGGTACTATAGAAAATGACAAAACAGCACAAGCAATGTCAATTGTGCTATCACATAAACGCTTCTCTAGGCTCAAACTGGAAGCCACCCAGACCTCTGTTACTTCCATTTAAAATTAACTCACATATGTTGTTAATAAGCGTCTCATACAATCGTGCAGAGCTAGCTGCCCAAGAAGACAGGCTGCCCCAGCCTTCACTCGTGACTGAGTAAATAAGAGTTGCTTCAGCTGCCTTACCATGGCATGAATGAATAGGAAAATTGGCACTGTTAAATTTCATGTTGCCTCATTTGTAATA
Source organism: Leucoraja erinaceus (assembly GCF_028641065.1). Lineage (NCBI taxonomy): Eukaryota > Metazoa > Chordata > Chondrichthyes > Rajiformes > Rajidae > Leucoraja > Leucoraja erinaceus. The sequence continues at coordinate 41,511,747 of NC_073380.1, read as the reverse complement.
GCACAAAAGGCATCTACTGATAACCCATAAGTTTTATCAGCTGCAAATTTTGCATATTACCTAAAACTCAATGACACATTGCCCTTTAATCTGAGTAGAGCAGCATAGGCTTTCACCACTAGCTTTGTTATCAAAACAGCAGAATCTGTGCCTCATGTGTATAGATATGGCAGAGAATGCAACTACAAGATCGATTCTCTGAATCAGTTAAATTGCAGAAAGCCAATCAACCATCTAAAACTGGGTAAGTAAACCCATGATCAGATTTTCCAAATGCTAACCCGATTCGGCCTGCACCAGGTTTCTGTAATCTTGAGAAATATCAGAAATATACCCCTCTAATCCTTGGCCAGACCACTCATCCTCGGATGAGCTGTCACTGATTGAACTCGGAACCCCTGTTCCTATATTGACCATAGACGGAATTTTTTTTGCCTTTTCTACCCACGGAAGAGGCATTATCCAGTTAATCATACATTTCGCTGATAACATATAATCAGAACCTAGTTACTAGAGCTGAAACCATAGTCTCCCTTTGATGTTGGAATACGAGTTCCCAGTCAACTCTTGACTAAGAGTCACCACGAATACTCAGCGTTTTCCCTCAGAGTGGACTTACAGAGAACTTACAGAGGTTACTATGCAAGGCACCCTGTCAATATCTCTACATCTAATCTATCCCAGAGACAGTGAAAACCACTAGGCAGCCCATGCTGCTAGTAAACCCAAACCTGGGCCAACAGACTGCTCCATTTCAGAGTTTACGGGGGTTAATAACGAGACATTACTTATCAGCGTCTCTGACCCTGGGTCGATTTTCTCGTTTGAGTTTCAGCGAGGTTCCATTTGCAGACCCTGTCGGTCATGCTTGTAATATCTGTTAGATAGCTGATGCCGCTGGCCAACTCCTCTTGTAGTGGCCTGTCCGTCCTCGAGGGAATAGCAAATATAGAGGCAAGAGCAGGCAGCTCTTCCTTATGCGATTCTCACACATCATGCATTAAAGCATGGGATTCAGGCACATAGTCATGTTCGGGGTCATGTTCAGAGTCAGTTCCATACTGATCTCTGACACTCTCTTAGAGTGGGAGAAATAGTGCACCCCGAACCAGGCGTTGCCACATGCGTATGCCTCGGACTGCCTGTGCATGCTTCCATAACACAGAGCATATTTTGTGACACCATCTCTGATAGTCTTTTGAGTGGGAGGAATATTCCAGCCCTGAACCAAGGGTGGCTACAGGCATATGATTTGAACTGCCTGTGCATGCTTCCATAATATGGAGCATAATATTTGGCACCATCTCCAGCATTCTGTTCATCCGAGTGGGAGGAATAATGGCACCCTGAACCAGGAGCTACTTCAGGCATATGTGCATATACTTTGGCACCATCTCCAGCACTCCTTTCATCCGAGTGGGAGGAATATTGCAACCCAGAACCAGGAGCTGCTGCCTGACATGCCTTCGTACTATGGAGCATTTCTTGTGCCACCATCTGATTTATCAGATGTTCTTATTGAGACAAACGCCAAATCACATCTGCCATAGATGTCCCAAATCATCCGATAAGACTTGTCCCACAGACTTGGCTTTGACTTTGCCCCAACTAGGGGTTGTCAGGCTGCTCCCTTCAGCAGCCGAACCAGGACTAGCTGTGCAGATCGGTGCTCTGTTGGTATCATCATTATACTTACCAGACAGGTTGCACTTGCTAGTGACTCCGAGTCCTTGCTCCCTTTTGGAGGCCCAACGGAGTATTACAGGGAAGGACTGGAGCGCCTCTGGCCCCCATATGACTCGGATGAGCCGGAGTTATGATCGGAGTCACCTCTTCCCGATAGTCCGCTAGACAGAGTGGGAGAAATGCTGCAACCCTGCCAGGTGTTGTCATAGGCAATTACGTTCATATGATTAAAAGAAGCATATCCCCATTAAATCAGAGATTCGACTGCTTTATCGATATGCACATAGTTGGAGTGTCTTATAAAATAATCTCCAACAGTTCTCTCTAGCGAGCGGAAATTACCATGACGCCACCAGGTGTAGCTCCCACAGGTGTCTAATAGGCACAGCTCAAAAAAGGCTTCCTAAGCCAGGAGCTTTGGACTGCAATGGCAAGTTCAATTTCACTACACCATTGGTGTATGTGATAATAAATGTCCTTTGTAGTTATCTACTATGATAGTCACAAACGTGACTGACTGACAATTGCTATTAATGCCAACTCTATTTATAGCCGCCCAAAAATAAAGCATACACTATATGCTGCTGCAGCATAGCTGAGCCCCTCAACTAGCAGTAACTATGTTTAAAATTGCTCGGTGCTACGGCAGCTGAGCTTACCTGAGCGGTAGCTCCTGGCCGTAGTCACTCACGTGACTTCGAAATAAAATTATATACATAATTAGCTCCCAGGCAGAGGAGTTCCAAGGAATTAATTTCAAAAAAAGATCAATGTTGGGATCCTTTTCTTCTTCTTCTTCTTCTTCTTCATGTTATCCCTTGATGGTACACCTTAATGAGAACAATTTTAATGTAAATTACTGAATGCAAATCTATATGGATGGTTAAATTGAACAGACATTAAAATTGAGCAGGAGAAACAATAATGCTTTGGGTTACTGAGAAGCGGCTTAGTATACAATTGCATCCAGATAAGTTCCAAGAGGATCAAGGTGACTACTTCAAGACCCTACTACAAACTCTTACCACTTATTCCATCATCTCTCCCAGGACTGTGTGTCAGTGTCCCAGGCATTAGTGTAGGGTGGCGCAGCATGTGGAGTCGCTGTCTAACAGCGCCAGAGACTCTGGTTCAATCATGACTATGGGTGCTGTTTGTACAATGTTTCTGCCGAGTGGCCTGGGTGTTCTGGGTTCCTCCCTCATTCCAAAGATATACAGGTTTGTAGGTTAATTGACTTTGGTAAATATTATATATTGTCTATTGTGCTAATGTACGGGAATTGCTGGTCGGTGCGGAATCTGTGGGCTGAAGGAACTGTTTCTGAGCTGTATCTTTTTAAAATAAACTAAAATAGCTTTCATAGACTGAGGCCCAGAGTAGAAAGTTTAGAACGTCATGTTGCAGTTCTGAGACCTTGAGTAGAAAATTTAGAACGTCATGTTGCAGTTCTCCAAAATATTAATTATACTCTACTAAGTGTATTGTGTACAGAAAATATAGTACCAATAATGGGAATATAGATGCAGATGAGATTCCAATGTTTAACAGCATTTATACAAGAACTTGAACAGGAAGGGTATCGAGTGCTAAGAGTCTAAAGCAAGCTAACAGCATGGCAAACAGAAACCCAATGACTTGGCCTCCACAGCCATCTCTGGCAATGAATTGTATAGATTCACCACATTGTAACTGAAGAAATCCCACCTCATCTCCATTGCAGAGTTATGTCCTTTTATCCTGAGGCTTTTCCCTCTGGTCCTAGACTCACCCACTACTGGAAGCATCCTCGTCACATCCACACCATCTAGGCCTTTCATTATTCGGTAGGTTTCAATGAGATTCCCACTCATCCTTCTAAACTCCAGCGGGTACAGGTCCAAACCCATCAAACGCTCCACATACATTAACCCAATCGTCACCTGGATCATGCTCATAAATTTCAAGTTCATGTTCAAGTTCACTTGTAGTTCAAGTTCCTCTGGCCCCTTTCCATTGCCGACACATCCTTCCTTAGATGTGGGGCCCATAACTGCTCATGATATTCCAAATGTGGTCCAACCAGCACCTTATAAAACCTCAGCATTACATCCTTGTCTTTATATTTCAGTCATCTCAAAATGAGTGCTAACATGATATTTGCCAATTACAAATCAGCAACATTGAGTTTTTTATCCAGAATTCATTGAAATGTTAAAATATGACATTGTGGGAAATACAATTTGCCCGAAAATATGAAGTAGGTAAGAATCTGTTGTTTGATAACCTTTAAAAGAATCCTATGAAATGGTAATAAAATGGACACATTCATGGAAGTGATAATGTTTTAAATTATCCTATCGCAGACCTATAAATCTAAAATAACTGTACCCACTCAGAAAATTTACATTCTGCAGCAGGCAACGTTATCTCTCTGTAGCCACATTTTATGCCATGTTCAAGCTATGACATCATAATTAATTCCCCCAAATCTTTGTTATAAAAATGTTCTTGCAATAACACTCCAGCATTCAGATAAAGTAAATCTGAAATAAATAGGTCACGACAGTAGTGCTAGCCTTGAAATTTGTTGGTTTGTCGTAAGGACCTGTAATGCTTACTAATGTCCTTTGTGAAAGGACATTTGTTGTCCTTATCTAGACTGATCCAAATGTGATTCCAAACCTAACGTCAATTGTGTAATATTCCTTTGAAACAATAAACACTACTTGCACAGCACCATCTTACCATGATTAAGGCAATTAGAGATAGGGCCTGAATTTTATTTTTTGTCGGTGATCCTCACATTCATGAGTAAAGAAACCAAACTATGGTGTTAACTCGTTTAAAGGTCTGAGCAAATCTTAAGATTGAATTAATGGTGCTTGGGGGGGGGGGGGGGGGGGGGGGGGACTTGTTAAAATATTGTGGTTCATCTGGAGAAACTTTAGGGTAAGAATTCAGGAAATATTAGTGTTTGAAGAATGTTCCCTAACCCTAACCCTAACCCTAACCCAAAGCATCGCCTTTTCATGTTCTCCAAGGATGCTACATGACCCATTGAGTTGCTCCAGCACCTCATGTCTTCTTTTGTAAATTAGCATCTGCAGTTTTTGATTCCCAATGTTAATATGTGATTAAGGGGCATTTCAAATTTGGATATGTGGTGATTGAGAGGGGGGGGCTCCTGAACAAAATTGTTCCTCATGCATCACAACTAAATTGGGCGAGTGACCAGCACGGCTCTGGCTGCTCATTTGCAGTTTATCTGAAGGGAAAAAGAAGAATGAAATCATCCTATTGCTGTTTAAGGGCAACTAGCATCCCTTCAAGTAAATACATTTGCCTCGTTTAACACAGATTGAAGGAAGGCCAGTCACATTTCTGGTGCTGGTTTGGTGACTTTTGCTCAGGAGGTCAGGGATAGAGTTTAGGTGATTTCACCATGAAGTAGAAGGTGGGCAGTATGAAAGAACAAACTTGAAACACAGACACAAAATGCTGGAGTAACTCAGCGGGGAGGGTAGCATCTCTGGATAGAAGGAATGAGTGTCGTTTTGGGTCAAGACTTCTTCAGAGTCTGAAGAGGCATAGCAGTTCCTTCCTACAAACTTGAAACAGAACCCAATGCCAGCAGGCAGAGATGGTTAACAAACCAATGCCAGAAGCATTCCAGCAAAGACCTGGTTGTCATTTGGAATAAATTACAGATGGATTTTAATCTGGGCTAGTGTGAGACGATGCACTTGGGGAAGTCAAATGTAAATGAAATGTGTACAGTTAAAGGTAGGACCCTTAAACGCATTGATGTATAGATGGATATTAATGTTTAAGTCCATAGCTCTCCAAAAGTAGCAACACATGTTGATAAAATGATAAAGGGGGTATAACTGTAATATGCTTGCCTTCATTGGCTAGAACATTGCATATTAGTCAGAACATCATGTTGCAGGTCCATAAAATTTGGGTTAGGCCGCATTTGGAGTATTATGTGCAGTTCTGGTCACCCCATAACAGGAGAGATGTGGGGACCTCAGAGAGCATGCAGAAGAGGTTTACTTGGATCCTGTTTGGATTACATAGTATCAGCTATAAGAAAAAGTTGGACAAACCTGGATTGTTTTCCCTAATGCATTGGAGGCCAAGGGGAGACCTGACAGAAGTTTATAAAATTATGTGAGGAATAGATAGGGTTGACAGTTAGAATATTTTTCCAGTGTGTAAATGCCAATACTTGAAGCCATAGCTTTAATATCAGAGGGGAAATGTTTAAATGAGATGTACAGGGCAAGTATTTTTCCACACAGAGAGTGATGCATGCCGGGAACCCCTGTTTATATTCTCCACCTTCTTAATATCAGCATGCCGTAGACTATCAACACATCCCTCCCTAATCTCGTCATTGGGTGGTTCAGTAGCGCAACGATAAAGTTGCTGCCTTACAGCATCGGAGAATAGGTTCAATCCTGAGTGCAGGTGTTGTATGTAGAATCTGTACGTTCTCCCTGCAACCTCGTGGGTTTTCTCCAGGTGCTTCGGTTTCCTGCCACATTAGTCATTTGACTTCTCTAAGTTTTCCCCAGTGTGTGGAGGATGGAACTAGTGTATGAGTGATCGCTGATCGGCGCAGGCTCAGTGGGTTGAAGGGCCTCTTCCAATCTGCATCTCTAAACTAAACTAAACCTCTAAACCTTCGGTCACAGCTGACCATGGGTGTCTCCAGGGTGTTATTCCCTATGTGGAGGACACATGTGTGTGACTCAGTTTAATGTGGGGAGACTGGTGCACAGACAGCCACCCCACAGTCCTTGACAGATCTGGGTCAGGATCCAGTGGCTTGGAGTCCAAGATGACAGGAGATTATTTTCTGCTGCAGCTTTCATCTGTCTTCCCAGCCATTGTGATGCTCCACTAAGGTCATCCTCCAGCTGTTCCATCGTTGAGGTCTTGGTTGGATTGCTCTTTGTCAGAGACCTCCCCCTCGACCTTACCGCCACGGGTGGCCCTACCAGGAGCATAGCTCCAAATGACATCGCTCTCAGGATCTCAGGTCCACACAAGCTTTTCCACCACAACAAGGTGACAACCCAGGGAGAAACTAAACTAAACATCACAAAATAAATGACAAAAAATGCAACGCATTATCTTCAATACCAGAGGTATAAATTTTTCCCTAACATGTTACAGGGCCCGTTTTCAATTTGTATCCCTACAATCTAAAGACAAAGGTTTACCAAGATTGGTGAACCCATTAGATATAATACTATAATATCCAGTTTCATTCAGCTAAGATGCATTGAACAGTAACTGTTGCAAGGATATATTGGCTGCAGCAGTTGACTGTTTTAGCTTACTCAGAAGTCACTGAGCATTGAGAAGAATACACATGCTTGCCTTACATTTCTGCAAGAGTTACCACCATGTCACCCTTCAACTCAATGACAAACAGTGAGAATATCCTAAATGGCAATTTTCAGTTTGTCTGGGGTACCACTGGCAGAATATCAGGGGGATTACAGCAAAAATGGAAATTGCTGTAATTCACATCATCTGTACCTTTCTATTTCCATGTAAATCATCCAGGTTTCATGAAGAGGCAACCTTTCTGGTGCCTTTGATTGTTAAGCTTTTCAGTATTTTATGCCTCATTTGATTTTAAGTATGTGATCAAAATTACTTGCCATGTATTCAATTAGAGCATGGGACTTATGTGCATGGATATATTTCAAACATTTTGGAAACATTGCTGGATTGGATACTGCTGCCAAATGCTTGTCTTGGGAGCTTTATTGAGAATATTGCCTGATGTTTAGATTAATCAGAATTAGAATAGTTTCAAATCAGGACCATACTTGTAATATAAAAATGGCATTGTTAAAAGATGTACCACTGAAGTAATGAAGAAATGAATGATGTAATATGCAGTTTTTAAAAAATACATTGAAACACAAGTAAATGTTGATTCTGCATAAATCCATTATATTGGCTATCTGTGTTGCAGGCCCCCCTCGGTCATGACTGACCATGGCTATCTAATGTTCAAATATTAATTTAAACCAGGAAGTACTTGAGGAAGTCAGTGAGTCAGGCAACATCTGTGGAGGGAATGGACAGGTGCCATTTTGGGTCAGGGCTCTTCATAAGAATTAAGTTTTGAATCTGAAGAAGGATCCCGACCTGGAACCTCTGCTGTCCATAACCTCCAAAAATGCTGACACTGTGATCCCCCCGCATTTCTTTTTTTGCCCAAGATTTCAGCATTAGTTGTTCCTTGTATCTCCTTCTAATAGTCCTTATCGCATTCAGTTATATGTTATCTTTTCGCAGAACATTTCCTTAAATCTGAGATCAATCAGATAATCTAAAAAAAGGCAGCTAAGGACTACAAAGGTGTTTCAAAGAGCTCAGTAAACTGAATAGGTTTAAGCTATGCCTTTGAACAACCAACTTTAGTGCAAGCAAAGCAATTTCATATCTGTTTCATTTCCTACAAACATACATGCCCTTGGGATGTGGGAAGAAACTGGAGCAACCAGAGAGAACATACGCGGTCACAGAGAGAACATACGCGGTCACAGGGAGAACGTCGAAACTCCATACAGACAGACCACGAGGTCAGGATCAAACCCAGGTCTCTGGTGCTGTGAGGAAGCAATTCTACCGTTGTGCTGCCCTTGCCATTGCCTCCAATAAATTCGAGATGCAAATCTTTGTTTTGCTTACTTTGTGCTGTGACAAATTATAAAATCTGCTCCAGATTTATCCATTTAAAAAGTCATTCATTCAGGTTAACTGATCTCTTTGAAAGATTGGGAGATTGAAGGCTCTGAGGATTTGGCACTGAGGCAGATCAGTGGAAGATCAAGTATGATCTTATTGAATCGTGGAGCAGGCTCGTGGGGCCAAATGGTCTAATACTACTCCTATTTTCTTGTGCAGAGGCCAACATAAATTAGAGAGCTGAACAGCATTGATTCAATCATTAATTGATTATTCTAGCCATTGATAGAATGGACAGCTTTCTGTTATCATTCTATTATGGGCTTTGATTATTATTCCATGGATGACTTTCCATTTTAATTCAGGTCTTTGTAAGAAAAGACCTCTTAATTGTATTTCACATAGTGTGAAATACTCCCATCTACAAATGTGTAACGTCTAACATTAAGTATGTTACAAAACTTACCTTCAGCGGCGCTGCAGTTCTGCCACTGGCCGTGTGCGCGACTTTGTCGCCTTTGAGGGGGGGGTTAAAATGCGGTTTTCTCCTGCCTGCCGTAGTTTTATTTTCTCGGGCTGCTAGCTAATGCTGAAGAATTGTTCCGATTGCCGTTCTGTGAAATTTTCTTTTTAAACCGCAGGACAATTTCAGCGCTGGAGTAAAATAAATATCCGCTTCTAATGCCGTCAACGCCGACAATGGGACGGATTTCCCGCATGGGACAGCTACAGGTAAGCCGTTTATTTTACGGGAATTAAACACTAAATTCCTTCCATTGGGCCTATATATTCATGGCAATGAGATTTAAAAATCATGTTATATTGTGAATTCTTGTGTGAATGTTATTTGGACACTTAGGCTATTTAAAAATGTTAATCTTTTTTTAAGAAATGGATAGATGTTTAGATCTAGTAATTGAAATTTGTAATTAGCTACAATTAGGTAACTAACTAATTACATGCTTTAATTTCAGGTCATCCAAGTAAGATTGTTTCATATTTGTTTCAGAATGCTTCAATCTATAATAACTGAAAATTTATTTCAGTTCTCTTAATTTTTGAGAAAGTTATGGGCTTTTGAGTCCTCAATCACAGCTTTTGTGTTAAGTCAATGGAAAAGCAATAGGGAACAAGATGCTAATTTCCGAGTATGAAAATGGCCATAACTTTTTTAATACTGAAGATATGAAAGTGAATTAGGTGTCAAATTAAACTTATTTTTATGCTGTATCTGATGGAATAAATTGCAGACTTGATTTTTTAAATCGCAACATTTTGTAACATTGCTACTAACATTTAAAGGGAGAACAAGTGGAGGGGGGGGGGGGGGGTGTGTGATTTGCTGGCACGAAGTTACACCACTCCATGTGAATGGGTATAATGAAGACCCCACTAGGGAGGTTGTAGAGTCCAGGCAGGTTACACAGAAACATAGAAAATAGCTGCAGTGTTCGGTCATTCAGCCCTTCGAGCCAGCACCGCAATTCCATATGATCATAGAAACATAGAAACATAGAAACATAGAAATTAGGTGCAGGAGTAGGCCATTCGGCCCTTCGAGCCTGCACCGCCATTCAATATGATCATGGCTAATCATCCAAAATCAATGCCCGGTTCCTACTTTCTCCCCATATCCCATGATTCCGTCAGCCCTAAAAGCTATATCTAAATGCCCCTGTCCCACTTAGGAAACCTGAACAAAACCTCTGGAGACTTTGCGCCCCACCCAAGGTTTCCGTGCGGTTCCCGGAGGTTCCCAGAGGTTTTTGTCAGTCTCCCTACCTGCTTCCACTACCTGCAACCTCCGGCAACCACCTGCAACCTCCGGGAACCACACGGAAACCTTGGGAGGGGCTCAAAGTCTCCAGAGGTATCCGTTCAGGTTTCCTAAGTGGGACAGGGGCAATAATAACTGTCTTGAATACATCTAGTGAATTGGATTCCACTGCCTTCTGTGGCAGAGAATTCCACAGGTTCACAACTCTCTTGGTGAAAAGATTTGTCCTCATCCCAGTCCTAAATGGCCTATCCCTTATTCTTAAAATGTGACCCCTCGTCCTGGACTCCCCAACATCTGGACCATTTTTTCCTGCATATAGTCTCTTAAGAATTTTACATGTATCTATAAGATCCCCTCTCGTCCTTCTAAATTCCAGTGAATATAAGCCCAGTTAATCAATTTATAAACCCAGTCGATCCATTTATAAGCCCAGTCAATCCATTGAGGTTACAATACAAATGAGCAGGGCATCAAAGTGTTAAAGACTTGCCACTGCAACCAACTTCTTTGATCACAGTGGGGTCAACTACTGACAAATCAACAACCCTCCCCCCTCACCACCACCATTTCCACCAGGCACAGATGTCCAGCTTCCATACAATGGGGTACAAGAGACAGATGTGCCTAAGAAGATGAGGAATATAAATTACACTGATAATTCCCCCTGACCTCATAGCATTAGTGCTGGAGGACACTAAGTATAGTATAACTTCCAGCAATTCATTCTCTGCATATTTGGTGCAATGATTCATCATTGTTTCTCCAGTGTTGCCATAGTTATTCTGCAAAAGTAACAGTGGAAGGAGAGTTGAAAAAAGTTGCCAATCGCAAATAAATTCAGAATTATTTCAATCCAAGGTTAAAATGCATTATTTTTCCCTTGCCTATTCCTTCACACATGCCTATTCCTTCATGCAGTTCATGTTAATGGCAGAATATAAATGAGCTGACACATGCATTTTTCAGAAGACATCAAATGTCAATGTAATCTTAACCTTTTCTAATGAGTCCAATCCTTCAAGGAATTCTGTCAAATAAACTTTTTTTTCATCCTGCATTATTTGTCTCTGGGTTTATTGTTTGACGTAACACTTGAAGCAAAGACATTGTCAATACTTGAACAATCTGTGTTGGAATAAAGACGCGACTTCTAAAGTATTTCCTTGGTTTCAAAGTGCCTTGAGAAACCCTGAAATGCTTTGAGTAAATCTGAGAAGAAATCCCCTGAGAAATGTCAATGATTTTTCAAGGGTTGAAACCCACTTTGTTGTGCCATTCTCTGCATACAATTCGTGTTAAGGTAATACATGAATTCATGTTTTGTTGCTCATTATATAAAATAATCCTTCATGTAGAGTGAGATTCCAACTTGCAGAAGTCAATCCGAGAGAGAGACCTCTATTCTAATGAAAAAAGACAGGAAAATAAAATAGTTATAGGAAAACTTTTTTAAATGTTTAGTTCATAGATACAGCATGGAAACAGACTGTTCGGCCCACCAAATACAATCCACACCAACCATTGATCACTCGTTCACACTAGTTCTATGTTATCCCACTTTCTCATCGGCTCCTTTCCCAGCATACTGGGGTACTTAATAGAGGCCAATTAACCTAGAAACCCACACATGTTTGCATTGTGGGAGGACAATGGAGCACCTGGAGGAAACGTGCAAACTCCGCACAGGAAGCGCTCACGGTCAAGAACGAACTGAGCTCCCTGGCATTGTGAAGTGGTAGCACTACCAGCCGTGACTCTGTACCTACCACTCTGGATCATTTATTAAAATAATAGCATAATCCATTCTGTTTGAAAATTTGTCAACATCTAGCACATTGAAGGGGGTTACACTACCCCGTGTGTGGTAGGACGTCGAAGGATGAGATGCCGAAGCCAAGAAGCCGAAGCAGAACGCCGAATGGACATCATGTCAAAAAGCCAAGATGCTGAACGGACATGACGCCGAATGGACATGACGCCGAACAGACTAGACGCAGAACGGACATGACGCCGAATGGACATGACGTCTCCAGACGGGATTGGTCCGACACCTTGTCAGTCATCAACAAAGGTCAGCGATTGGTCCAGATCCCCGCATCCATCACATCACTGGCCGGGGGGAGACAGGAGGATGGGTGGGAGCTGGAGCTTTCGTTTGTAAAATGGTGACAGTGACTCCAAGCTGCTGCGATTGCCACAGAGGCTTTTTGATGTCATGTTCATTTGCCGTCAGATGTTAAGTCGATAAACAATCTGATGCCGAATGGCCACGACGTCAAAAGCCTGACCTGAAGAAAAAAATCTTACATGTAGAAAATAAAACAAATATAAATTTATTTTAATCCTTCTCAGTGATTACACATACGTTGTGGACAAAAAGGTTAATGAAACCACATACTGGAGGTGTGAGAAACGTAAAGAGTGTAATGCTAGAATTAGAACTATAAACGATACTGAGCAGGATAATACTTCTAATCATTTTCACCCTCCTGATGGTGCGTGAAAGTTTTGGACAGCATGAAAACTCGAACTGAGCATACAGGCAGTGTAATTAACAACATCACAGAAGAATTACCACTTAGTGTTGCTGGAATCCTGCCTAAGAGAGGTTGTCACCAGGATGACGCAGGTTGCCACCAGGTGATGACTTCGGTGAATTCCATTAGCGACTACCTATGTCAACCGGCAACAGGTGCTGGCGTATTCAGTTGCCTTCAGTTGTCGCCACCAGGTTCTTAGCTTGTCGTAGCTTGTCACGGGTGGACGTAGGTTGACTTCAGTTGTCATTGGTTGTCACCTGTGTGGTCGCAGTTGCGGTTGTTGGTAGCTTGCCGTAGCTTGACGTCAACTAGGTGGTGGGTTATCGTAGACATTGTTGTAGGGGGGTCAAGTCGCCATTTTCTTGGTGACCTGCTACGACTGTGACTGAACGGCAGTTACTGAAAAATTGCCTAAGTGGGACAGGCCCTTAAGACGAGCAAGAAATGTTGACATGAGTGAAGATTTGAGTATAACAACATGAAGAGAAAACTTTTGAATGTATGAAAGTACCACTGTAATTATTTTATCGACAGAGAAGAATTTGAACCTTTTATTCAAAAAGTAAACATGGTTTGGCACAATTGACTCTGCCCCAATAAGAAAACAACTCTTTAATATACATGCGATTATTTCACAAAGCAAAAACTTGACATTAGTGTATTGTATTGCAAGCAACAAGGAAGAAAAAACATACAACAAAATGTTTAAGTTTTTGAAAGATAAAGGACTTCAGGTTCCAACCGATAACAATCGACTTTGAAAAAGCAGCAATCAATAATATAAAATTTTCCCAAACACATCAATTTATGGTTGCTTCATTCATTTTGGACAATGTCTATGGCAAAATATTCAAGCTCATGGATTGTAGCAATGGTATGCCAAGCCTGACAACACACTTCTTATTAAGCAATTACAAGCTCTTGCCTTTGTCCGAAGATGTTCAAGAATTATTTGATGAATTGGTGCACTCCTTAAATGCTGAAACTGATGAAATGTTTTTAATTTATTTTGAAAGAAAATGGTTAGGAATAGTTCAAAGAGGGAGGCGAAGGAGACTACTTTACAATTTCGAATTATGGTCAATCTACACTCGAATTCAGGATAATTTGCCAAGAACAAACAATTCTATGGAAGGTTGGCATCAGGCCTTTAAAATAGACTCAGTGTAACTCATCCACAGTGACCAAATTACTTTAAATGATCAGAAGTGAGCAGGCATCAAATAAAATTTTAATTAAGCAAGCATCTACAGGGATTGACATTTCAAAGCCTAACAAAAAATATGTTGCAATTAATGAAATAATAAAATCTATTTGCAATTCTTATAATAAAGAAGAAGGATTTACTTTCCGGAGAGTCTTAGCTTGCAATTTTATAATTGATTTTTATTCCTATTCCTATAATTTTCTTGTACCTTGTTATATTTTAAAATACTTAAATTGTTGCACCTTGTTACATTTTAAAATAGTTAAATTGTTGTACTTGTTACATTTTAAAATAGCTAAATAATAAATTTGTTTGTGTATTCTTGCAGCAAATATAGATTTTTTTAAAGTGTTTCATACCTATTTATCATTTCGGCTTCATGTCCGTCCGGCGTCATAAATTTTCGACTTTATGTCCATTCGTGTCATTTCCTTTTGGCATTGTGTCCTACTAATCTCTTATGTGGGGCCTTGTCGAAAGCCTTCTGAAAGTCCAGATATAACACATCCGCTGGCTCTCCCTTATCCACTCTACTAGTTACATCCTCGAAAAATTCTATAAGATTCGTCAGACATGATTTACCTTTCATAAATCCATGCTGACTTTGTCCAATGATTTCACCACTTTCCAAATGTGCTGCTATCCCATCTTTAATACCTGATTCTAGCAGTTTCCCCACTACCGACATTAGACTAACTGGTCTGTAATTCCCCGTTTTCTCTCTCCCCCCTTTTAAAAAGTGGGGTTACATTAGCTACCCTCCAATCCTCGGGAACTACTGCAGATTCTAAAGAGTTTTGAAATATTATCACTAATGCATCCACTATTTCTGGGGCTACTTCCTTAAGTACTCTGGGATGCAGCCTATCTGGCCCTGGGGATTTATCGGCCTTTAATCCATTCAATTTATCTAACACCACTTCCCGGCTAACCTGGATTTCACTCAGTTCCTCCATCTCATTTGACCCCCGGTCCCCTGCTATTTCCGGCAGATTATTTATGTCTTCCTTAGTGAAGACAGAACCAAACTAGTTATTCAATTGGTCTGCCATGTCCTTGTACCCCATGATCAATTCACCTGTTTCTGACTGCAAGGGACCTACATTTGTTTTAACTAATATTTTTCTCTTTACATATCTATAAAAACTTTTGCAGTCAGTTTTTATGTTCCCTGCCAGTTTTCTTTCATAATTTATTTTCCCTTTCCTAATTAAGCCCTTTGTCCCCCTCTGCTGGTCTCTGAATTTCTCCCAGTCCTCTGGTAGACTGCTTTTTCTGGCTAATTTGTATGCTTCACCTTTTGTTTTGATACTATCCCTGATTTCTCTTGTTATCCACGGATGTACTACCTTCCATGATTTATTTTTTTGCCAAACTGGGATGAACAATTGTTGTAGTTCATCCATGCAGTCTTTAAATGCCTTCCATTGCATATCCACCGTCAACCCATTAAGAATCAATTGCCAGTCAATCTTGGCCAATTCACACCTCATGCCCTCAAAGTTACCTTTCTTTAAGTTCAGGACCCTTGTTTCTGAATTAACAATGTCACTCTCCATCCTAATGAAGAACTCAACCATATTATGGTCACTCTTGCCCAAGGGGCCACGCACAACAAGACTGCTAACTAACCCTTCCTCATTACTCAATACCCAGTCTAGAATAGCCTGCTCTCTCGTTGGTTCATCTACATGTTGGTTTAGAAAACTATCCCACATACATTCCAAGAAATCCTCTTCCTCAGCACCCTTGCCAATTAGATTCACCCAATCTATATGTAGATTGAAGTCACCCATTATAACTGTTTTACCTTTGTTGCACGCATTTCTAATTTCCTGTTTGATGCCATCCCCAACTCCACTACTACTGTTAGGTGGCCTAGCATTTTCTGCACCTTAGTGTTTCGCAGCTCTACCCATATTGATTCCACATCCTCCAAGCTAATGTCCTTCCTTTCTATTGTGTTAATCTGCTCTCTAACCAGCAACGCAACCCCACCTCCTTTTGCTTTCTGTCTATCCCTCCTGAATATTGAATATCCCTGGATGTTCAGCTCCCAGCCTTGGTCACCCTGGAGCCATGTCTCTGTGATCCCAACTATATCATAGTCATTAATAGCTATCTGCACATTCAACTCATCCACCTTATTACGAATGCTCCTTGCATTGAGACACAAAGCCTTCAGGCTTGTTTTTACAACACTCTTACCCCTTATACAATTATGTTGAAAAGTGGCCCTTTTTGATTTTTGCCCTGGGTTTGTCTGCATGCCACTTTTACTTTTCACCTTGCTACCTATTGCTTCTACCCTCATTTTACACCCCTCTGCCTCTCCACTCACAAATTTAAGAAACCCTTTCCCTTTAACTCTATCCTCAACTATCCCATTTGACACCCCACCCTCCTTATTCAGTTAAAACCACCCGAGTAGCAGTGGCAAACTGTAGGTGCAAGTTTACACAAAAAGGACACAGAGAAACATAGAAAATAGGTGCAGGCCATTTGGCCCTTCAAGCCAGCACCACCATTCATGGCTGATAATACAGAAATAGTGCCCCATTCCTGCTTTCTCCCCATATCCCTTGATTCCTTTTCACCCACTACCCAACTCCTGTACACCATGTTCTTCCCATGTCTGCACTAATCTACACTTGCTCTGTGATGTCCATCCTCCAGAGGTCTGGATTCAACCGTTATCCTGCAAGATGACATCTGCCACAAGCAACAACTTTGTGGGGTTGGGCACTGGAATTTCATCCATGTGCATTTCAATGAGCTGCCACTAATGTGAGTAAAGTTGGTCTGTTCTTCATGTAGACAAGGGCTATGACAGATTTGGTAAGTCTTGAATCTTTACCGTAGCTGATGGAAGTGCAAGAAACTTCCACTGAAACCAGCTTTGTTAATCACAATGGGGTAAAATACTGAGAAATAAACAACCCTCCCTCCTCTCCATAACCATTTCCGCCAGGTACAGACGTGCGCCTGCTTCGGTGCAATCTGATTCACCTTTAGTTTATCAAAGACAGAAAATGTTGAATAAATGCCAATTCAGACTTATTACATGAACATGGTCACTCAAGAATGGTTTTAGATATGCAAATTAATGTTATACTTACCAGCTATACTTGGCAAGGGACTAATATTTCCTTTTCAAAATCTGCCCTCAGTTTAGCTTTAATTGGCAAATAAAAATTGCTATCACTCTGTGATGTTTTTCTAACTCATCAAGCAACAGGTCTGTTTTTGAAAGTTTTAGAAATACATTGTTTTTGACTTGAAAAAGTGTGAAATTGGGAATGCTAATTCTAAAAAATCAAATGTTTCATCCACAATTGTAAATGGTCAGGGTCAGAAGCCAGATGTATTTGTTAAGCTATGTGAACAGGGTATGTGAACAGGTTACTTCGATTCACATTAGCGCGCAGTTGAACAATGGAGCAATACTCAAAACTGTTTAATTATCCATACGGTTTCCTTACTCGCTAATTTAATAAGAGTTGCTGATTAGGAAGGTAAATAGGCTTGCATACAAACAGCCTTTTAAAAACTCTGGGCATTGTCAAATATTTTATAGGTAATTAAATCAGTTTAATGTGCAGTAATGCAGTAACTAGAGCAGCCAATGTGCCCACAACCATCTCATACAGATAGCATTGTAATACAAAACAGATAATCTAAAAGATGAAAACAAGGAACTGCAGATGCTGGTTTACAAAAAAAAGGCACAGAGTTCTAGAGTAACTCAGTGCACCAGATAGCATCTCTGGACAACACGGATAGTTGATATTTCAGGTGTGGAATTGTCAAATGTGGAATTCATTGCCACAGAAGGCTGTGAAGCCCATGTCAATGGATATTATTTAAGGCAGAGATAGATAAACTCTTGATTAGTATAGATGTCAGCGGTATGTGGAGAAGGCAGGAAATGTAGTTGAGAGGGAGAGATAGATCAGCCATGATTTAGTGACCTAGTAGATGAGATGGGCTGCACGCAATGGCCGTACTCTGCTCCTATTACTTATAAAATTATGAAATGCAGTTCAGGTGATCATTTTGTGAAACAATCTGCGTTTAGTTCACAGGAATAAAGTCAGCATAAAGGGCCTGCTCCACTTGGCGATTTTGCTGGCGTCATATCAGTGTTGCCAAAAGATTTTGAACATTTCAAAATCCAGTGGCGACGAAATAAACGTTGCGACACTTGAAAAAACACCGCGCGTCATTCATCACCACCGCATTATACGTCGTCGTGCCGTGTCACCGCCACATCATACGTCGTCGTGCCGTGTCACCGCCACATCATACGTCATCATTCCATGCCGCGTCACGCCGCGTATTTTTCGGTGACCTGATACGTCAGTCAATGATGCCGGCAGTCACCGAAAAAATCGCTAAGTGGGACAGGCCCTTAAGCGTCCAGTTGACTGACTCTTTAATTGACTTTCCCACCCCCACTCTAACCTTTCTGCCCGACAACTCCCACACTTTTACATAGAGACTAAATGCAAGCTGAGAAGAAAAACATCTTGCCTCTGGGCACATTGTAGCAAAGGATTCTCTTTGAATAAATTGTGCTTTCTTACTGTTTATATCTGAACTGGTCATTTCGACCTGTCATCTATTTGGCTCAGATTTTCTTTTTTTTTTAATTGGTTTGGCTGCTGCACATTTCCCAGTCCATTTCTGTTAGCAACACTTAGATATTATTAAGCTGGAAATGGTGCAGAGAAGATTTACGAGGATGTTGCTAGGACCTGAGGGTCTGAGCTATAGAGAGAGAGGTTAACCAGACTAGGACTTTACTCCTTGGAGCACAGGGGGATAAAGGGTGATCTTACAGCAGTGTATATGAGAGGAATAGATAAATGCAAAATATTTTGCCCAGAGTATGGTATCAAGAACCCGAGGACTAGGCTTAATGTGAGGGGGAAAGATTGAATGCATCTTTTATACACAGAGGGTGGTAGGTATATGGAACAAGTTGCCAAAGGAGGTAGTTGAGACAGTACTATCAAAATGGGCAAAAAATATTTGGACAAGTGCATGTATAGGATAGGTTTAGAGGAATATGGGCCAAATGCAGCCAGGTGGTATTAGTGTAGACAGAGCATTGGTGTGCGCAAGTTGGGCTGAAGGGCCTGTTTCCACATTGTATGACTCCAACACATTACGCAGACAAAGCTAATTGTCCCTTAACTGACGCAATGTCACATCCAATCGATCCATTTACAGTGTATAGATGCTTGATAAGGGAATAATGTTTAGTGCATGGTAAAGCCAGCAAGGTTTGATCAAACATAGTCCAAAGGTCATCAAAGAGGTAGATAGTTCAGCACTGCTCTCTGGCTATGGTAGGATAATTCAGTTGCCTGATAACAGCTGGGAAGAAACTGTCACTGATCTGGTGGTGTGCTTTTCCTCACCTATACCTTTCGCCTGATGGGAGAGGGGTGAAGAGGGAGTGGCCAGGGTGTGACTGGTGCTTGATTATGCTGCTGACCTTGCTGAGGCTGTGTGAGGTATAAATGGAGTCAATAGAAGGGAGTTGCTTAAGAAGGAACAGCAGACGCTGGAAAATCAAAGGTAGACAAAAGTGCTGGAGAAACTCAGTGGGTGCGGCAGCATCTATGGAGCGAAGGAATTAGGCAATGTTTCGGGCCAAAACTCTTCTTCAGACTGATATACCTTCAATAGAAGGGAGGTTGGTTTGTGTGGTGGCCTGGGCTGCGCCCACATTCGTACAATGTCTTGCGGTCTTAGATGGAGCCGTTCCCAAACCAAGCTGGGATAAAATGCTTTTTATGATGCATCTATAGAAGTTGGTGACAGTTTGTCAGCGACATGCCAAACTTCCTAAGCTTTCTAAGGAAGTAGAGGCATTGGTGTGCCTTTGTGGTCATTGCTCAAATATGGGTGGTCCAGGGGATGTTGTTGGTGATATTGACTACTATGAATTTGAAGTTTTCCACCATCTCTACTTCTATACATCTCTATGATGATATATCCTATCAGAGATACTCTTTGTGTTCCACACACCTCCCTTCCCTGCATTCCCTGCCGCCTAAGCTACGTAACTTGTTTTCTCTCTCTCCCTGTTCTTATTATGGCTCCGTGACCCAAAACATTAACAGTTTCTCTTTACACTGAAGCTGTTCAATGTTTCCAGCATTTCTGTTTTTATTTGAAATGAATGGAGTGGGCTTTAACGTACCTGCACCTGACCTGCTAAGTATTTCAGCATTTTTTGCTTTTACTCCTTGCCATAAAGCTGGATTCAATAAGTGATACACTAGTGCAGCAATTCAATTATCAGCCAAGTTCCAAGCAACAATTACATTTGCTGAGGTTGAAGGTGAGGGGGGATATATTTAATAGGGATCTGAGGGGTAACTTTTTCGTACAAAGGGTGGTGGATGTATGGAACGAGCTGACAGAGGAGGTAGTTCAGGCAGGTACTTTCACAACGTTTAAGAAGCATCTAGATGCCCTAGTTTAGTTTTAGCTTTGCTTTGCTTAGAGATGCAGCACAGAAACAGGCCCTTCGACCCACCGAGTCCTCGCCAACCAGCGATCGCTGCACATTAGCACTTTCCTACACACCCTCGGGACAATTTACACATACACCACGTCAATTATGCAACATACCTGTACGTCTTTGGAGTGTGGGAGGAAATTGAAGATCTCTGAGAAAACCCACGCGGTCACGGGGAGAACGCATAAACTCCGTACAGACAGCACCCATAGTCAGGATCGAACCTGGGTCTCCAGCATGGCAAGAGCTGTAAGGCAGCAACTCTACCACTGCGCCACCGTGGCTGACACTGCCAACACTGCTGACAGCAATGAAAGTTTAAAGATTTTAAAGTTACAAAATTGATTCAGCTGTAGATTTAGAAGCAATAAAATGGATGCTTATCCTTTCTCCTATAACGAGGCTAACTGAAAGGCTTTCTCCTATTACACTAGCAAGGCTGCAGCATCATAACAAAAATGTTTTCGTCCTTCTTCCATAAAACTAGCGAGATAACAGCACAAATACATTAATGCTTTTCCCTATGATATAAACATCAGGAAAATGTTCAGACACTTGGCTCGTACTCTTTTACAAGATTGTAACGTGCGTCAACAGGTAAAAAAACAAATGCTTGAATCTGCAAATAAAATAGCTTCTTCATCATAACCATACATGAGCTAACCTTTCCTCTATCAGAAGAACCTGCCAATCCTAACAGGCAAGAGGCCATACAATACTCCGTAAGATAAAGTATTGCTGAATTGCTGATTATTGGGGTATAAATATATCTGATTGAACATTACCTCTTTGTGTGGGGATATAGTGGCTCTATAGTCTGTATTTTACATACTGTTGGAGTTTACTGCTACACCCACCTGGGCAAAATAAAGATTTGAATGGTTTAATACAAATTTATGTGTTGTTATCTGTTTGAAGCAAAATCAAACCTTTACATAAAGGTAATGAAGAGTTTGTGAGCACCCTTGTGAAGTTCCTGCGTCATCACCCAGAGTAGAATGCCACTGGAAGATTGTATTCCATCAGAGACACCATCTACAAAGCTGCCGTCAAGGCTATGAGCAATCCAGGACTGGTTTAGGACCAGTCTACAGGAGATGTTGCCAGTCATCAAAGACAAGCACACTGCCATACTTTCCTACTTTCATCCATGTGAGCAGACCATATGCAGATGGGTGCAGCACTACTCGGAATTATATTTGCAAGAAACATCAGTCACTGAGATTGCTCTCAATAGCATAAAAACCTTACTAGTGACGTGAGAACTGGATGACATACTAACAATGGAGGAACTTGCCAAAGCCATTGACTCACAATCCTGTGGTAAGTTCACAGGAAATGGCGGAATACCATCAGAAATTATCAAGCATGCCAAGTTCACAAGCTCATAAGTTATAGGAGTAAAATTAGGCCATTCGGCCCATTGAGTCTACTGCGCCATTCAATCATAGCTGATCTCTGCACCCTAATCTCATTTTCCTGCCTTCTCCCCATAACTCTTGACACCCGTTCTAATCAAGAATTTGTCTATCTCTGCCTTAAAAATATCCACTGACTTGGCCCGCACAGCCCTCTGTGGCAATGAGTTCCACAGATGAACTAACCACTGATTAAAGATGTTCCTCCTCACTTAATTTCTAAAAAACTCCCTTTAATTCTGAGGCTATGTGATGGTCCTAGACCACTGATTAAAGATGTTCCTCCTCACTTAATTTCTAAAAAACTCCCTTTAATTCTGAGGCTGTGACCTATGGTCCTAGACTCCCACCAGTGAAAACATCCTTTCCACATCCACTCTATCTATGCCTTTTATTATTCTAAAGTTTCAATGAGGTGCCCCCTCAACTTCTAAACTCCAGCGAGTAGTGGCCCAGTGCTGTCAAATGCTCATCATATGCTAACCCACTCATTCATGGAATCATTCTTGTAAACCTCCTCTGGACCCTCTCCAGAGCCAGCACATCTTTCCTCAGATATGGGGCCCACATTTGCTCACAGTACTCCAAATGCGGCCTGACCAGCGCTTTATATCCACATTACATCTCTGTTTTTGTATTTCAGTCCTCTCGATATAAATGTTAGCATTGAATTTGCCTTCCTTACTACAGATTCGACTTGCAAATTAACCTTTTGGGAGATATACAAAAAGCTGGAGTAACTCAGCAGGACAGGCAACATTTCTGGAGGGAAAGAGAGGGTGAAGTTTCGGGTCGAAACCCTTCTTGAAACTGTTTAGGGAGAAGGAAAACGAGGGATATAGACAGTGATGTGGAGAGATATAGAATGATGAATGAAAGATATGCAAAAAGGTAACAATGATAAAACAATGTTAGCTGATTGTAGGGTGAATACTTTTTGGGAGTCCTGCACCAGCTCTCCCAAGTCCCTTTACACCACAGATTTCTTGATTCGTTCTCCATTTAGAAAATAACCTACGCCTTTATTCTTATTACTAAAATGCATGACTCCGCCCTTTGCTACACTGAATCACATCTGCAGTGAAATTCTGCAGTCTCTGTACGATCTGCTTTGTCTGTGCTGGGAGGAAGTCCCGCAAGACGTGTGGATGATCAGCCATGATCACATTGAATGGCGGTGCTGGCTTGAAGGGCCGAATGGCCTACTCCTGCACCTTATAGTCTATTGTCTATTGTCTATCATAACACTCTACAAGAACAAGGGGAACCACAGTGACTGTAATAATTATAGAGGAATCTCGCTGCTGAGTACTGTGGGCAAGGTCTTCACACGGATATTTCTCAACAGGCTTCAGGTGCTGGCTTAGCGTGTGTGCCCAGAATCCCAATGTGGCTTTAGAGCAGGCAGGTCCACCATCGACACGATCGTTTCAGTGTGTCAGCTCGTGCTGCAGAGAGGAGGGCCGGCAGCAAGAAACAAGCTTCTAAAACCTCAAAGGCCTCCTATATCTGTTCCTATTGCGGCATAGACTGTCACTGCAGGATTGGGCTGATCAGCCACTGCAGACCTTGCCAACACTTGAAAAGACCCTGGAGACCTGATTGCGGTGCAGAAGCATGGTTCTTCGAGACTGAGAGCTGCCAATGAGAAAGGCACATGGATACGTTTATAGGTTTAAAGGAATATGGGTTAAACTAGTGTCACTAGGACATGTTGGTCGGCGTGGGCAAGTTGCGCCGAAGAGCCTGTTTCTGCGCTGTATGACTGGATTAATTTATAAAGAGAGATATGGATCACATGCAGGCAGATGAGACAAATTTAATTTGGCATCACGTTTGGCACAGGCATGGTGGGCTGAAGGCCTTGTTCATGTGTAGTACTTTTCTTTTGTTCTATATTCTAAGCAAAATCAAGGGTAAAGCTCTACCTTCCTAGTATAAAAATAAATGATTAATACTTTTCTGTGACCTGATTCTGGATTTGTAAATACATTTATGGGAGTTGTTCAGACCAAGAACTAGAAACTACTGAGGTTGTCTTCAATTGCCCCTAAAAGAGAATGGGAAATGCAATTCAAAATTAATCCATACCTACTGATCTTAAAGCAAGCACAAAACAATTTACATTGTCAGTCACGGAAAGAGGGTTCAGGTCGTGGCACTGTTTCCACTAATCTTTTCACCACAAGAAGCACAAGAAGCACAAGAAGCGCAAGACGGACACCAATGCATGCACATACCGAGAAGTGGATTCAGCTCTGGGTGAACAACTTCTAATCTTGTGTGTAGCCTCGATAAGAAGAAGAAGCCATTTCAAAGATTATCAGTGTTCAGCCATCAATAACTCCATTGCTGCATAAATGTCCCCAGCTACAGTTCGCTAGATTTGCATGAAGCTGGCTTGAGCCCATTAATGTTGGTGCATCATGAAGTTGGAGTTTAGTTTAGTTTAGTTTATCGTAGATGCAACGCGGAAACAGGCCCTTCGACCCACTGAGTCCACGCCGACCAATGATCTCCCCACACACTTGCACTATCCTAAACATGGGACAGTTTACAATTTTTAGCGATGCCAATTAACCTACAAACATGTACACCTTTTGATGGTGGAAGGAAAATCAAAACTCCCAGAGAAAACCCATGTGGTTGTATGTACAAACTCCATACAGACAGCAGCATACACTTGTCCCTTTGCCTCCCCCCTCGAGTCAGGATCAGGACGGATCTGTCAAACCCAGGCTTCTGGTGCTGTAAGGCCGCAATTCTACCACTGCGCCACCGTGCAGGCAATTATGCGGGACATAATGTGGACCTGAGACCTATTGAAGAACAATACAGCTTCAGAGAGAGTGGGTTCCAAGGTTTTTTCCAACACTGCACTGAAGGCTTAGGCAGAAGATAGATAAAATGGGAGAGATATCTTGTATCTGCACGCAACAAAGATATCCTCCGGCTGAATATCTAGAAGGTAGTGGGAGCAGATCACCTGGAAATCAATGCCAGATTCAAGCTCTGAACACCACGATTTAATGCCAGATCTCAGTGAACTCATGTGGTCAGTCAAGATCTGTCCGTGAATCTTGACCATACCTCAGGCGTGAGGTAATTCACCACCATCTCCATCAACTGACAGTGAAGAACTGTCCAAAATTAGTGCTCGTACCCGACAATCATACTCACCTCTGTACCCTGAGACATGGCGTTGATTCAGGCCAGGTCCCCAGTTTACGACTGTCAGATACTGCCAGCTTATCAATCAAAACAAGAACTTTAATCCCAGTGTGTAAGAATGAACTGCAGATGCTGGTTTACACAAAAGATAGATACAAAATGCTGGAGTAACTCAGCGGATCAGGCAGCATCTCTGGAGAAAAGGAATAGACAACGTTTCGGGTCGAGACCCTTCTCTAGAGCACAGCTTACAGCAGCTAGAGAGACACTTGATCTTCTTGAGAAATGCAAGGTGAAATATAAGCAGAGGGTGCATTTGTAGAGAGATCTCTACCATCCCCGACATCCTAATCCCCAAGGAAGGGGTGGTATTGGCCTGTTGTTGCTACAGCTGCGCCATCAACAGGACAGACACAACAGAAACTCACACCACGTTGATGCTATGGCCAAGAAAGCACACCAGCACTGCCTCAAAAGGTTAGGGAATTCTGCAGACCACCAATTACTCTTACCAATTTCCACAACACAGAAAGCATCCCATTGGGACCACATGCAAAGGAAACTGTTCTGCTTAAGACATTGAAGAGAGTTGTGAACAGTGCCCAAACCATCACACTAACCAGCCTCCCTACCCTCCACCAACCCCCACCAATTGCCAGTGGAATCCAGTGGTGGACTCCTGACTGAGGGTCCATAATATCAAGGTAAGGAGCTGGTCATCTGAAATGGGATATGTAGATATTCCTTCTTACAGAGGGTAGTGAATCTTTGGATTCTCTGCCGCACATAGTTTGGTGGGTAACCCAGAAGAATTATTGAAAGTGGGAGTAGAATCATTCTTGAAAGTTTTTTTTGGGGGGGGGGGGGAATTGAGTGTTATAAGGATCTAACACAGAGGAGAAAAGACATGCCAGATCAGCCATGATTATAATGGATTATTGCTTCAAGTGTCAGGTGGGCGACTCCTACTCCTTTTTTTCCTGTCGCCGTGCATTAAGATCTTGTGGTAAATGGTAGTGGAGCTACTTGCATACAGATGTTTCCTTGCCTTGGTATAATCCCATGCGAATCACTATCTATTCATCCAGTTTTGGAACTGGAAAGAAAGTAGAGATATTCCAACTGAAAAGATGGCAGTGTAATTGGTCGAGCTGGGACCAGGAATGAAAATCACAAATGAAAAGGATAGACGCTATATCTAATATATTGTCCAATTAAAATAGGAACCCTTTAAACCATATTCCCTGTTTCGAGCCAGCGACAAATAAATAAGCTCCAATTTATATGCAGGTTCTTACAAATCCACAAATTGTTGTTGGAATCTGGTATTAATTTTAAGTGGATTAATGATCTTGTTATACTGCTGTATTCAAAGGAATTCAATTCCCTGAATGAGAAAAGGCATTTGCAATTAATTTACACCATATCACTGCTGTACAAATAGTCATGAGGACACAATTGATAATTTCTTAAACCCCAGCAGAGTTCTGTAATTTTGAAATGCTTCTGTTATCTCTTTGACTACAGGTGTCGCTCAATGTTCGTGTTAACTCCACGTTTTAATTCCAAATTGTTCCGAATAAATTTAAATAATTCCAGTTGACACAATACAGACCTTAAATTACCACCAGCAGTAAATTAATATCTCAGTGGTAATTTTATGACGTTATGATATTCATACAAGTTAACTAAAGCTTCCGTTAAAAGTAAATCCCCTGCCTCAACTATACTGTACCCTCCAGAGTAGAGTTCTACAGGAATTATCAGTCCTTTGGAAAAAAAGTTACCAAATAAATACGCTGTGTGAATTTTGAATTGTCCACATTGATTTTACTTCGGAGCCACGTGAGTGGCACTGCGTCCTCCCAGCCGTTGGGATTTTAAAAAGGCGGCAGGTAAGAAAAGTTGAGCTACTTACCCTGCGTTTTCTGTTCAGGCCAAAGAAGTGATTTTTCTCTTTCAGAGGCCAAAAATGTCAAAGAGAAGGTCCGCGGGGAAACCGGCTGCCGAAGACCGCAGCATTCCCGGTAGCGGACGACGCTCATTCTCGCCGACATTGCCGCTGGGAACAGAACCGGCAGCAGCAGACTTGGTGCAGGAGATCAGCACCGTGGTGGTCCCGGCGGGATGTAAAGCCACCCATAAATCTGCCAGACCCATAGACTCGGATGAGTCCGGGTAAGAGGGATACCCTCCCTCATCGGGAAGCGTCCGAGGACGACTCTCCCGTATGGAGCAGCTGGTGGAGAAGCTGCTCCACAATGATAAACTCTGGAGAAAGGAGCATTATCAGCATGAGTCCCATTTACAGACCGTTCCAACAGCCTCATACTCTGGGCAGCAACATGTCTTCCCCATGGAAGGGGGAAGCACATACGGGGACTACCCGGACTCACAGTTTGGAAGCACAGGGGGGGGAACACTCCCATGGGGGATTGGAGGAAGTACCCCTACAATCAACCAAATATGCGATCTCCACAGCACTGGGAGCACCATTGGATGAAGACCTAGCAAGGAACATAAACTACTTGGCGTCTCATCAACTGAAGGATCTTGTTATGGAGGAAACCCTAAACAGGTACCCCCCACCATCAAACTGTGCTTCCCTAAAGGTGAAAGCGGTGAACCACATAATTTAGGGACAAATAGGTCCCATAATCAGGAACCAGGAACTGAAGTTCCAAAAAGTGTTAAACCTGCTGGGGTCAGGAATCACTTCGTTTGTGGGCGGTGTGGAAGGAGGCATCCTCACTGAGTGGGAGCAAGACACCATGGCACTGCTATGCAATGCACGTTTTGAGATAAACTGCATATGGAAAGAGGCTATAAAGCCAGCTATAAATTCAAAGTTTGCTGCACTTTGCAAAGCCAGCGACACCCAGCCGGCAAACTACCTGTTTGGAGAAGACCTGTCTAGACAGGTACGGGACCTGGATGATGAGGCAAAAACTGTGAGCCTCATAACAAGAGGTCAGCCCACACCCAGGGGCCCAGCCACAAGATTCCACCCCTACAGCTCTCGGCGTTTCACACCAAGAGAGCCGGGCACAGGAGGAAGGTTCACCTCTGAGACAAGGTCTTTTTTAGGGGCAGGCCCCAGCAGACCGACAGCGAGGATGAGGAGAGAGCAACCACCAGCACTGCTCCCCAAACCTCGCGGACGAAAGCCAGCACCACGACGCCAGTAACAACAGAGGTAAGTCAAACCAGTTCCTTAGGGAACATACCAAACAAACCTCACTTACAGGTGGGTGGAAGGTTGAAATACTTCTTAAAAGAATGGTGTTGGGTTACAAAGGATCCATTCATACTACACAGTATAGGATTCAAAATTGAGTTCAATTTAAATTTATCACCACCACCAACACATTCTAATACTCACACATATGTCTTTTCCCAAAAAGAGACAATGGATATACAAAAAGAAATAGAAACACTATCTGACAATAATGTCATTGAGATGTCATATACAGAACCTCACCAATTTATATCCAACATTTTTCCAAAAGAGAAAAAAGATGGAGGGATCCGTATTATTTTGGATCTTACGGAACTAAATACATATGTGCAATACAAACACTTTAAAATGGACAATTTTGGAACAGCAACTCAGTTGGTTTCCAAAAATGGCTATATGGCATGCATCGACCTAAATGATGCATACTATTCGGTGTCTATTCACAAAGAGTATAGGAGATATTTGAAGTTTACCTGGATGGGTCAATAATGGCAATACAAGACTCTACCAAATAGGTTGACATCAGCCCCTAGACTGTTTACCAAATTACTTAAACCAATTCTGGGGCTGTTAAGATCTCAAAATCACATAGTCATGGCATATTTGGCTGACATTTTCATCTTTGGAGTCACCAAAGAATTGGCAGAAGCAACAGTCAAGGCAACCAAAACCCTGTTTGAGAAACTTGGGTTCCTAATCCATCCAGTAAAATCAAAGTTAACTCCTACCCATTGATTATCTAGGATTATCTAAACACAGTAACCATGTTTTACTCTAAAAGGCAAAAACACAGTAAAGCCTGCATGATCTGTTGGTGACACAAACCAACTATCAGAAAAAAGCTAGTGCTATTGGGAAAAGCTGCCTTTCCTGCAAAAAGCATTTACAGCGGGAGGAAACGAGCATTGCAATGAGGTCAGTTTGCAAATATGCGGTTAAACACAAACCAACTGAATCAGATGGCAAACATAAGACTAGTGCTATTGGGAAATTAGAGGTAGCTCTCCAAACCTTTCCTGCATGGGGAGCCACTAACACACAGGAGCTGTGGAGGCTTTGCACTATACTCCAACAATATTTACCTAGAAGGGGGCAAATGGACTCAAGTCGAGCACATGCAAAACATGTTCAAATTCAGATTGATAACACTGGTCAGTTATATCAATCACATGCGGTTAAAATCTGTGACAGATTAAACCTCATTTTGCATTGAGAGGGATACTACAATAACACGGTGGCAGATGCAAGGTCACAAACATAATGGACTCAGTATTCAAGGGAAATCTTTATCCAGATTGAGACCTCCATCTAGATTGTACCCAGGTATGTGTCTGGGAACCAGACCCAGGAGCAGAGTCAGTGGATGCTAAACTGGGGAGGGTATATTAGGATGGGGATAAACCGATGCACTAACACAGACAAGTCAAGGAGCTGTGGCAATGCTCGCGGAACAACAAAACAACCAAACAAATTATAAACACCAATCATAACACACATATTATTTTACATAATAAATAATAGAAGGAAAAAAACGAGGCAGATGGAATGAGCAAGAGTCAACTATACTCCAACAATATGGAATTCTGTATTACCTAGAATTGTTGGGGGCACAATATGGACCTCAAGTCTCTCTCATGATTTTGTTTAACATAGTTCCTGCACATGCCCATACGAACGTGCAGAGCCTTCTTGTTCAAATTCAGATTGATGTTCCCGGACAAACACCGCCGCTGCGTAGAAGCACTGGAGGATCCTCGGAGCACTCTGAATTTATCAATCACCATGCTGAGGCGGGTGGACCATGTAGAATGTGGACTCCCAGATATTTGTTCACCCTATGACAGATTTATACTCTGGAACGTCCTCATGATTGGCACTCAGCTCCTTCGTTTTTGATGTTGAGAGGGAGTGCTAGATCAGCCACCTCCTTAGGGGTCTGAGATCAGGCCCCACCACCACAGTATATCTACCATTATTGAAGATACCTAGCCACACAGTCATGTGGTACAGGGAGTACAATATGAGGCAAGTGCTCAGGGTGAGGGACTTGTATTTAATGATAACATAGAATCCAGGACCCAGGCACACAGGGAGGATGTTGAGATCGTAGCTTCCCGGCCAGTCTGGTGGGGATATCAAGGCTGAAATAACAATACGCATCCTTGTAGCCCCCCCTTCTGGCTGTCCAGATTTGCAAGACCTGGGGACCCTCGTCCGTGCACCTGTTCTACGGTATTGAACCATGTTCGCAGATTACACCAGCCTCTCAATGCATGTCATGACTGGGTAAGGGCCACCAGTCGTTCAGGCAGGCTGGGGAGCATTTTTTGGTACCGGTACAATGATGGATTTTTTGAAACAGTCAGGGACCATGGACTTGCCTTTTCCCTGGAAACTGGGGAGGAATGTATATCAATGTGTGCATATTCCTCCCTTCAGCTTCGGTAGTCAGTCGGTATTGTCCGATAGTAGCGGCGACCTGGAGTGGTGTTGCCCCTCTCCGTAGTTCAAGGGTTTAGGCGTAGCGTGCTTCCGGAGGTAGGTGTTAGCCCCTGCGATTTCCCACCATTCTGCCTCATAGTCAACGGTATTGTCGATAGTCGGCAGACCTGGAGTGGTGTTGCCCCTCTCGAAACTTGGTCAGCTAAGGTGCCGGCACATGCGGATGAGGGAGCGGTGCTTCGGTAGTTGGTTACAATCCGTAGCCCCTGCCACAGGCTTCTGGTGTCCTGCTGCTCCATCTGTAACTCCATCTTGTCCCTGTACCTTCTCTTTGCGTCCTTCACCGCCCTTTGCATTCGGTAGGACTCTGCCTTGTAGACGTCCATGTTTCCTGATGCCAAGCCCGAGTTGTAGGCAGCGGTACGAGCATTCAAGGCCACACGAACAGATCTGTCTACCCAGGGTTTTTGGTTCGGGAAGTAGTACCAGATTGGCCTACACAAGCCTGGTTCACAAAAATATTGGGGATCATAGTCCAGCCATTAATGGTTGTACCTAAGAGGAGAGATCTCCTAGTAAACCCAGTTTCAGGGAGCAGCCATCCACTTTCTGACCGGATTGATTTGTTGGTTTGCAGATTCTAAGGAGGCCATTTCAAGACATTGGATTATCTGAACGAACTGTGGATGTCATTACAAAGGCATGGAGGGAGAGTACCAAAAAACAGTACGCCACTCATATTAAGAAGTGGGAAGCTTTCTGCCATGCAAACAAAATAGCCTACAACACAGTTCGGATAACGGATGTCTTGGAGTTCCTATCAAGCCTGTACTATGACTATAAATTGTTATAGCGCAATCAACAGTGCCAGATGTGCACTATCCTCCTATTTGACACTGGAGGCAGGGCACGGGCCGATAGGAACGCACCCCTTCGTAATAAAATTAATGAAGGGAATTTATAATTTGATACCCCCAAGGCCTAGGTACACAGACACATGGGATGTGAGCATGGTACTGACCTTACTTCGTCAGTGGGGACAGCCAACGGCCTTATCTTTGTCTAAACTTACATTGAAAGTGGTTATGCTGATGGCGCTAATAACAGCCCAAAGAGTCCAGACACTACAAAAACTACGACTGGACTACATGACCAGCAACATGAATAATATAACATTCATTGTAAAGGACCTGATCAAACAGAGCAGGCCAGGTATGCCAGTGATGAAGATCCAGTTCCTGGCATATCCAGAGGACCAACGATTGTGTGTGGTAACACATTTACACTACTACCTGAGAGTCACAGATAACCTCAGAGGCTCAGAACAATCGGTCCTCATCAGCCACAAGAAACCACACCAAAAGGTGTTGACACAAACTATCTCCAGATGGTTAGAGGTAATGGTGGTAGCGGGAATAAATACTCATATCTTTAAATTTCACTCCACCAGGGCTGCATTTACGTCGGCAGCAAGAACGATGGACGTGCCCCTGGATGACATACTAGCAGCTGCAGGATGGGTGAACGAAAGAACGTTCCAGCAGTTTTATAATAAACCCATAATCGGACCAGGGGTATTTGCTCGTGCCATCTTAAGTTCTGTAAACTAGCTTTCCCACAGGTTTGGAGGGAAAGCAAATAAAACATTTATTTTTCTGTTCTTTACTTTAAAGCATCAGTGTCGTTAATAACTACGTTATGTCTGAATGCTTTAATAATAATCTCATCCATGGTCAATCCATCCATTGAGTGACGCCTGGATTCGTAGCCGGCGTAAAATCACAGAGCTTTGAAATCTTCACGTAGTCACTCACGTGACTCCGAAGTAAAATAGTAAGATTAAACGAGAACTTACCAGTTTGAAGTTTGATCTTGATTTTATGAGGAGTTACGATGAGCGATTACGTGCCCACCGCTCCCACCCTCATACTATCAAGGTCACATGGAAGTTCTAGTTTCTTCAATCTTACTATTCTCAGGTCTTCTTTTTATCTGTGATTTAACACCGCTGCTTTGAAGATTGACGTGCACGCAGACGGACGGCCCTTCTTCACGTAATCGCTCATCGTAATTCCTCATAAAATCAAGATCAAACTTCAAACTGGTAAGTTCTCGTTTAATCTTACTATTATAAATCAGATAAATACCAGTGATGGAGACCTGAGGATTTTGAAAAATAAGTTTAAGCAATTTGATCGAAAAAAGACAAAGTGCTTGAGTAACTCAATGGGTCAAGCAGCATCTCTGCCGGACATAAATATGCAACATTCTAGGTCAGGGCCCTTTTTAGGACTGATTGTACCAGGAGGGTGGGGAAGCTGGAAGAGAGGTGTGAGCAGTACAAAACCAGACATGTGATCAATGGAGGAAGGAACTGCAGGAACTGCAGTTTATATCAAAGATAGATACAAAGACCTCAAGTAACTCAGCGGGTCAAGCAGCGACTCTGGAGAAATGAATAGATGACGTTTCCGTTTGGAATGTCGCCCATTTCTTTTCTCCAGAGATGCTGCCTGACCCGCTGAGTTACTTCAGCATTTTGCATCTATCAATCAGTGATAGGTGGATACAGGTGAGGGCTTTTAACTGGCAAAGGTTGGACAAATTGAGACTATGAGACAAGGAGAGAAATGGCATGAATTGTAAATCCAGAGGAACGAATATTGGTGGAAGGTAACATGGAGGTGTGTGTGTGGGTGGGGAGTGGAGTCAGGTGGAGCTGAAACTGGAATGAGATAGTCGGAGCCTATTCATGTACTCCAGAGATGTTGTCTGACCATTTCAGTTACTCCAGCACTTTGTGTTTTATCTTGCAAACTAGCATTTGTAGTCCCTTATGTCTACATATAAGCAAATTGACATTGCTTCTGCATGGGTACAACAATATGGGTTAAGGGAATAAGAGTAGAAATGAGAGCGGACAGAAAGGGTGGGACAGTTGTGGGAAGGAGGATGAATGCTGCAAGATGTTGGTAGATTAATGCTCCACAAACCTATGGCCATTTCCCAGTCCAGAATCTGAGACCTCTTCGTAATCTGTTGGCAGACAGATTGCAGGACTGATGCAGTCTTCTGCAAACTTCCTAATATATTACGATCAAATATGCCACTTGAACAAGCTGAAAGTCCATGGAAGCACAGCAGACCTGATGTGTGATGTGACTGCAACCAATGCTCAGTATGCCATCAGACACTGCATCATAGGTAGGTCTGAAAAGATGCTTTCTAACACTTGCACATGGAAAACGATTGGCTGCAAATGGTGTGCAAAGCTCCTTTTATTCCTCCATGGCATTGATCAAGAATTATAGATGAGAAAGCTTAAGAGGGTTATGGGCCAGACGCAGGCAAATGGGAATAGCTTAGATGGACATTTTGGTCAATGTGAACGATTTGGGCCAAAGGGCCTGTTTCAATGTGCTATGACTATAATTATCTTTAACTCTTGGCCTGGCTGCATTTGGATCCAGTGACTCACTGCATGCACTTCCCATATCTATTTGGCATGAACATTGAGCTGATAGCTTCAATGTGAAAGCTATTGTGTCTACATCACTGTCATTTTAATCTTCTACCCCCTGCGAGATAGTAAGAAAGTACGAGAGTGGAAATGTTACATCAGAAGGAAATGTAACAATTCAACTGGTAGCTGGGCAAATGGGCTGAGGAATAGCTAATGGAGTTTAATTCAGTTAAGTGTGAGATGTTGTATTTTGGGAAGTCAAACCAGGGCAGGACCTTCACAGTAAATGGTAAGGTCAGGGGTGGGTTATAGAGTGAAAGGATCTAGGGACACAAGTACGTGCACCATTGCTTCCTGAAAGCAGCGTTGCAATAAATAGGGTAGTGAAAAAGGCTTTTCATAAGTCACAGGAGCAAAATAAGGCCATTTGTCCCATCAAGTTTATTCCACCATTCCATCATGGCTGATTTATCTTTCCCTCTCAACCTCAGTCTCCTGCCTTCTCTCCATAACCTTTGACACCTTTACTAATCAAGGACC
Organism: Leucoraja erinaceus; assembly: GCF_028641065.1. Classification (NCBI taxonomy): domain Eukaryota; kingdom Metazoa; phylum Chordata; class Chondrichthyes; order Rajiformes; family Rajidae; genus Leucoraja; species Leucoraja erinaceus. The sequence continues at coordinate 41,477,028 of NC_073380.1, read as the reverse complement.
TACAATCTCTGTTTTAAAAATATCTAATGAATTGGGCTCCGCAGCCATCTGCGGCAATGAATTCCACAAATTCACCAACCTCTGATTAATGAAATCTTGCTCATCTTCTGTTTAAAGGTGTATTATTTTATTCGGAGGCTGTGTCCACTTTTAACACGTTGGGCATCATCAGTCAGGGAAATTAGTATCGAAGTTAAGATGTCATGTTATGTTGCAGTTGTACACGACGTTGTGAGTCCCTATTTGGAGCATTCAGTTTTGGTAACCCTGCTATAGGAAAGATGCCATTGCACTGGAAAGAGTGCAGTCAAGATTTATGAGGATGTTACCAACACTCAAGAGCCCGAGCTATAAGCAGGGGAAATAGTTTTGTAAAGGGCCTGTCCCAATTTCACAACTTAATTCAAAACCTCTGCCGAGTTTAAAGGACCTAAAAAAAAAATCAAGATCGTGGTAATCTACGAACTCCTACGACCTTCCACGACTATGTTCACCACCACTATTTTGATGCCCTCCTTACGAGTAAAAAGTTGCAATTTCTTTCATCCCGACCATTTATTTTACTCGTGGACATTTTTTATTGGGCTGGAAAAAACGTTCCGACTTACCTGATTCCACGAGTACCTACGGCTAGCATAACGAGCCGCTACGATCTATCTACAAACTCCTATGACCTCCTACGGATTCATTACGAACATTTATTTTCACAAAGCAGTTTGAAAATAAATCTCCAAAAACCTAACCATTCAAAAATGTATTCTCTCCATTAATAAAAATAATCTACTTCACAACCGTATGATATTTACATCTGGGGAAAGTAAAATATATTATTTAACACAAGTAGCTGCAAGACTTGATAATGAAAAATAATGAGGTGGGAGGGTGATATTAAATAAATGGTGGAAGACGTTGGAAAAGATTTGGATGCAGTAGAATCACCATCACTCATCACACTTGTTGAGAAGTGTTGGCCTATGTTGTTATTGCTAGTATGAAAGGTTGAGATCATCATAATAAGAGTAATTTTCTGATTAGATATGTCACCAAAAACATGCTCAATGATACAGAGAACAAAGGAGGAGCCGGCAGGGTTTGTAACTTTGTCAGTGCCGTAGGTGACTGCTATTTGTATACCTTGGGTATGCAAGCAAAGAATTTCACTGTGCCTTGTCACATGTGACAATAAAGTATCCCATTCCATTCCTCAATGAAGGATCTTGCTTGATTTGCCTGGAGATGACGTAGCTAAGACCTGCAATGGTTTCACAATCTCTGCCGCACTGTTCTGATATGCTTGCTCCAAAATAACACCAGTTAATCTTGATCTTGGCAAAAGTTGATATGACAAAATACCCAAAGCTGTTTGGCATAACTGCTGTTCAAAGGAAACTGCTGGCTTGTTGCCTAGGAGACAAATAAAAACATTTTAAAGCAGGTTATATAGTGCAGTTTGGCTTTGCTATTTATGAAAATAAATTTAAGCCTAGCAAATACAGAGAGAGATGCAATGTTTGATTCCTAAAGAATCGTAATTTGTTTTCAGCCCTTTGAATTGATTATGTGCTGTGTAGATAGATGTGTATTAGCTTACCAAACAGGTAATTGATCTCAAGGAGACATTCAGGGGCGGAAATCGCTATCGAAACATGGAGGGGACACAATTTCTTGGTACACACACACACACGCACGCACGCATGCACGAGCGCACACATGCACGTGCGCGCGTGGCTTCAGCCGTGGGCCCTGTGGACGGTAACATCGGGAGCTGACCTGGTTGGTGACCGACTCCGAACCCCAGTAACAGCTGCTTTGTCCGCTCGGAATCGTGGGGCTTCAATCAGCCCATTCGCGGGATCTTGCATCGCCCGGTGGGGGCTTCAACATCAGGAGCCTTGATTGCCTCGTTGCAGCAATTTGACCGCGGGGCGGTGGAAGATCCCATGGCCGATTTTAAGCCATGTCGGGCGATGAAAGGCCCCGCAAATGGGCCAATTCAAACTCCACTCTATGATCTTTGCTCCACAGACGTCTCCCTCCTCCAATCACCGTGCTCTATCCTCAGTCCCACCCCCCTACTTCTGCCTCTGACCGACACCTCCCTCCTCCAATCATTGCGTTGAATCAACATGTCCCGCCCTCCCCATTGCTTGCTGACTGATGTCTCTCTCGTCCAATCGGCGCCCTCGATCATCAGTCCCACCCCCACTGTCTTGCAGAAAGCGGAGATTTTTAATAGATTTTGTTTTCCACCGAAGTTCAAAATCCTGATTACAAAACTTGGGGGGGATTGTCCCCCACCTCTCAAAACATGGAGGGGACCTGGCCCTCTGTCCCGTCCTACCCCCCAGGGATTTCTGCCCATGTTTACCACAAATCAGAAATCCAATGAGCTGGTGCAATCAAAGTGTAGGTTGTAGGACGTGACCATGCAAGATGACCAGGAGAAGATAGGGCTGCCAGAAATTCCTGGTAACACCAAACAGCTGCCGTTCTCTGCCAGACTATCACAGTGACCAGCTACAATGTTGATCATGGTTTGTTGCAAAGCCAACTAGCAACTAGAAAGTATAGACACAAGAAACTGTATATGCTGGAATCATGATCAAAATACAAAGTGCGTGAGAAATTCAACGGGTCAGGCAGCATCTGTGAAGGGAATGGACAGACCATGTTTTGGGTCGGGACTCTTCTTCAGACTCCAGCCTGAGGAAGGGCCCATCTCCAAAACTCACTTGACATCCTGAGTTCTCCAGCACTTTGCTTTATGCTCAGTAGTTTGGAAATCACTGAATAACTTTTCTAAATGACTGATATATTTCTAAAAGCTCCAAATTTTTCGGTGGACCACAGTCAAATTCAATGTCCCATGTGGTAAATGGGAGCTGTAATCAAGAGAGGCGATTTAAGGTAAACCAACATATCAGTAATCACAAGGTGGAATTTCATTTAGATAAACCAAGTGGTACAAAGTTTTACAGTGCAAATTTCATTTTGTCCCATATTCCAGGTATTTCTGAATATCTATCTGAATAATATGTTATTTTCAGTGTAAGAAGGAATTGCAGATGCCGGTTAAAACCGAAAATAGATACAAAAAGCTAGAGTAACTCAACGGACAGGCAGCATCTCTGGAGGGAAGGTAATGGGTAACATTTCAGGTCGAGACCCTTCTTCAAGAAAGGTCAGTCAGGTCTCGACCCGAAACGTCACCCATTCCTTCTCTCCAGAGATGCTGCATGTCCCGCTGATTTACTCCAGCTTTTTGCGTCGATCTTCTATTCTCAAAGTACTAACTAGAAATTGCTTCAGCACATCAGAAAAGAAAAAAAGCTATCCCAACACACAACATTCTGAAATTAGGTACAATTACTACCATTTGTTTTACATTTACATTTAACTGGAATGAGGGGATATTTTTTCTTTGCTGCCATCCAGCGAACCACACCTATTAAATAATGATAGTACATAAATAATCAGTAAATGTTTTCAGTGATCGACAAACTAAGACAAAGAGTGCCTGAAAGACAGTTGCATTTGTCAAGATGTATTAAGCAAATGGATCAGGTTTGGCCTATGAATTTTTTGTTTTTGGGTTTCTACTTTGAACTTCAGCAGCACAAGACTTTGTGCACTGCAGGCAAGGCAAGAGTCATCTTACAGAGATCGGTGGGGCTCAGAATCAATTACCAAGGGCCGGCATTAATAATCAAGGTTGACATTATTTATCAAAAAATAAATTAGGCCTGAGCATTGTGTAGAATAGATTTATTTCCCTGGAATCTTACACAAAATTGACATGTATAGCGTGTAAAATTGTCATCAATACTACAGTTGCAAAATATTTTGGTTTCATAAACTACTGCCTTGTTTATTCATTTTTTTTTACTGAAAAAAAACTTGTTTTTCCCCTCATCAATATCAACATACACATTTAAACACAAACTACTTTCAAACTGCTTAACTGGCATATTTTAACTTGAAACCAATAAATATTATCTATCTTCAGATAGAGTACAACTCCAAACTAAAAGTACATTTACTGAGGGTGGTTTAATCATGTAGGAGAAAGACCGTTAAATGGTAATGTTTTTCAATAAGAATATCTTTAACATTATTCAAGCAGATTTCTATCACACATTTACAATCTGGAGAGAGAATATATATTTCTGACTAGAACATCATCATAAAATAGTTATGGCTTACTTAAACTTTCTATGATAATGCCTGAGACTTAAATATAGGGAGTTTGATGAAAATGCCTTCATTTTTCTGGGTGACACAGCATAAATGACATAATCTACTTTATTTTAATATGTGGATTTTTTTGGTACTATTTTATCTTGATGATCACACATTTTGCTGAGCTTTCATGTCAGTTTGTTAAATATTAAATACCAAGTCAATCATAATAAATATTGTCTATTGCAAATAAGAACACTTTTAAATATTAAAACCCTGTTAAATCCCCTTCCTCATGAAAATTGCAGAGTTGAAACTAGTACCTTTTAAATATTTAGCTTAAACGTCTAAACCTCTTGCCCAAAAGCATCAAGTTAAAGCAGCAACCTAATGTAAGGATGTAATGAATGGGTTTTCCCTGCCAAATGGCATTAGAACACTGGCTAAAAATGAACAAGGACTGGAACTTAAACCAAAAATGTAACCAAGCACATATGTATATTCAGAAAATGGAGATTGATCTTTATAAAAGTTGCAGTTAAATCAAAGATTGTCTCTTTCCAAACCTGACCATTTATTATGTAGGAAGGAACTGCAGATGCTGGTACATACCGAAGACAGACAAAAAGTACTGGAGTAACTCAGCGGATCTAGCAGCATCCCTGGAGAAAAGGGATGTGTGACGTTTTAGGTGGAGCACCGATCGGGACCCGATGTGTCCCTCATCCTTTTCCTCCAGGGATGCTGCCTACAGGTGTTACTCCAGCGCTTGTACTCTTATTTATCTCTTGGTATCCCTCATGGACTAAAAATTAATTTGTGCAGTGCTGCCTTTTTTAGCTGAATGCAAATAAATGTTAATGTCTTTTTGTGTTAATCAGAGAGAATATGTTTTTTTAAAGTGTTATAGGATCTGCATGCACAAGACATGCACAAAATAATGCCATTCACCCAAGCTTCCTATTTGGAGATCAAACTGGGTCATGTTCAACAGCATTGGAAACATAATGGACATTCACATGAACACTATTCACCACTGTGTTATTTTAAAGACAACATCCATTTTATGTTTATTTCTGCAGTATGCTGCACTGGTTAGAAAGCTACATGGGGCAGGAAGAAGCTTGCAAAATGTGTCCGAGACTTTGAGCTAGGGCATTGTCATAGTAAGATGCATTGGACTAACTCCTCCTCCTCCTCCTCCTCCTCCTCCTCCTCCTCCTCCTCGTTTAAAGGACTCGGAGCGGGGCCTAATATCGCCCTGCGCGGTTTAACGGCCGTGGGACTTACCATCGCCTGCCGGGGGCTTTAACATCAGGAGCCCCAGTATGCCTCAATGCTGCAGTTGGACTGCTGGACCGTGGGAGAAGAACAAAGATAAGAGATAAGACTTTTACCTTCCATCACAGTGAGGAGGTGTTGGAGATTCACTTTGATGGATGTTTGTGTAAACTGTGTTAAATGTGGGTCTTGGGTATTTTTGTAATGTAAGACTGTAGAAAATGCAATTTTGTTCAGACCAAGCTGTTTGAATGACAATAAAAGACATTCTATTCTATTCTATTCTATTCTATATCTGAAAGTTAACTTTTACTATGTTAGTGGTGACAGACACATGTGACCTTTTGCGAGTAGATTGATAGCAACCCCTGTGAGTAAATACAAGGAAGAACTGCAGATGATGCTTTACATAAAAGGACACAAAATGCTGGAATAATTCAGCAGGTCATGCAGCATCTCTAGAGAACATGGATGGGTGACATTTTGGGTCGGGATCTTTCTTCAAACTGAAGAAGGGTCCTGACAAGAAAAGTCACCTATCCCGAGATGCTGCCTGGTCCATTAAGTTACTTCAGCACTTTGTATCCATCTCTGATGTAAGAGGGCACTATCATGCCAAGACTTTACATTTTTCTGGAATAGCAGATGTGTGTCATTCTTTCCAGCTTTCTGTGCTCCATCAGACGATTCACTAAAGATCCTGATTTAAGGAAAAGGAATTTAGTAATTGGACATGTAATTTAGTAATTTAGTAATTTTAGTAAGGAAAAGGAGGCGATTAGATTAAAGTGGCAGATATATATCAGAGGATATTGGGCTTTACAGATATGTATTCATGGACCGATTGATTCCATTCCTTTAGTTAACTCTTTTGAAGATCCTGGATCTCTACATGACTTACAAGGACTTTTAGTCTCTGAACTAAACCGGGTTGATCTTGAAAATATAATTCCTATGTAGCCAGGGATTTTGCATGCCTTTCTCATTCTGTGACAATCCAGGTCAACTGATGGATGACGTGAGAAATACGAGTCAATCCCTCCTTCCATGGCTTCTGCACTCTAGACAGTACTCAGAATAACAGCATCCATAGGGTTGCTGAAAATGGCTGGAGGGTGCCATTGGGATCTATGGTGAGATTTCAGTGTTTCCACCACTCTGGGAGCACTCTGTGGTCCACCCTGAAGATGGATTCTTCACCGGCACGATCTATAATGTCAGCATCAGGAAGGGTCAGCCTTTGCCTGAAGCTCTCCAGTGGGAAGAGGAATAGGACCAGGAGGTGGGCATGGAGGAGAAGAAGCAGGCATTGAAGGAGGTGGAGAAAAAGCAGGGAGAGGGGATGAGCTTGGCAGAGCAGTACGTATAGGAATGGGCAAAGGATATGTTGAGGAGAGGCAGTGAGAGGTGGTGAGGTGTATATAGGGGAGCAGACAGAAGACGAAGCAACGAGAAACAGGAAAAATAGGTGGTGAGGCAGAGGTGTCGAGGAGATGACTGAGGAGGTGGTGTGGAGAAGGAACAGGAAGGGAAGGTTGTAATGCAGATCATAGAGGCATAGGAGAATTCAGTTCTAGTTTTAGAGATATAGCATGGAAACAGGCCCTTTGGCCCACCGAGTTCTGGCCGCCAACCAGTCATCCCCATACACTAGCTCTATCCTATACTCTAGTGACAATTTACAGAAGCCAATTAACCTACAAACTCGCTCATCTTTGGAAAGTGGGAGAAACTGGTGCACCCAGAGGAAACCCACACAGTCACAGGGGGAACGTGCAAACTCCATACAGCCAGCACCTGTGGTTAGGATCAAACCCGGGTCTCTGGCACGGTAAGGCAACAACTGTGTCATCAAAAATTGGCAGTTTCCAAGGAAGGGAGGCCTTTTCAGGACGTGCCATCATGTGCACTACATGCTTCTCCACTTCCTCCAACTTGGGTACGTCATTTCTCCTATCACAAGGAAAGCATAGTGTTGCACAAACAATACCACACATGCCTTTTCACTAAGGTTGCCAGTGAATATTGAACCTCAACTTTACTGGCATGCGTAGATGTGACTTAAATCCCTTAAGTTTTTTAAACAGGTGTGTGGGAAAAGCAAGGTTCTTCTTTAATACGTATTTTGAGACCTGTAATTCTATTGAGACCTGACAACAACCTTGCCAGACCTACCCACTGAGGACTGGATGGGCCAGAAGGCCAGGGAGATAAATCTTCTGACATAAAGTGTTCCTATCAGGCAAGAGGAATGGGGGTAAAACAGCTTAGAAACATCAGAAAGTTTGCATTCTGCCAAGAGACTCCTACATTGAACCCAATTTTGGATTACAGTTTTTAAGAAGGAACTGCAGATGCTGGAGAATCAAAGGTACACAAAAAAGCTGGAGAAACTCAGCGGGTGCAGAGGTACACAGTTGGTGAGGACTCGGTGGGTCTGTTGGATTTCAGTTGGATTACAGTTGGCAGCAGTGCACAGCTAATTTTAAATTCAAACTCCATTTCCACAAGAGTCCAGAACTTTCTGAGCCTAAAGGGCCTGTCCCACTTATGTGATTTTTTTCGGCGACGGCCGGCACCCATCATAGTCACAGCAGGTCGGCGAAAATGTTCAATATGTTGAAAATCCAGCGGCGACCAGAAAAAGGTACAACTCTTTTGGCGACATTTCGCTGGGTGACACCTGTTTGGTGGTGAGTAATCGCCCAATGAGTCGTACCTTTTTCTGGTCGCCGCTGGATTTTCAAATGTTTAAATTTTTCGACGACCTGCAGAGACTATGACGGGTGCCGGCAGTCACCGAAAAGATCGCGTGAGTGGGACAGGCCCATTATGATGTTGAAGGTAGGGTTGGATGGAAGGAATAAATGCTGGCAGTTTTCTACAGACCTGTCAGCAATTAATGGCAAATGCAGCCTGCTGACATTTTACTACAGATTTCTACGCCATCCTGAAAACTTCATCCAATCATTCAATTTATTTTCCGACTTGCTGCCAGTCATGTGCTGTTACCTATACTGATGCTAATCTTATACTGAGTCTTAACATTGGGTGGTCACTCCACCATACACACCACCTGCCATTCCTGGAATGTAAAACTCTCCCAATGTTTACATTAGTTTAGCTTAGTTTAGAGATACACCGTGAAAACAGACCCTTACAGCGTGGAAACAGACCCACCAAGTCCTCACCAACCAGCAATCCCCACGCATTAACACAATCCTACACACACGAGGAACAATTTATATTTAGACCAATACTACAAACCTGTACACCTTTGGAGTGTGGGAGGAAACCAAAGATCTTGGAGAAAACCCATGCAGGTTACGGGAAGAACGTACAAACTCCATACGGACAAGCACCCATAGTCAGGATCGAATGCTGGTCTCTGGCACTGTTAGGCAGCAACTCTACCACTGTGCCACCATGGTGCCATTGATTGAAAATAGTCAAAGATGGACTCAAGGATCTGAAGAAGGTTCTCGACCTGAAATGTCACACATTCCTTCTCTTCAGAGATGCTGCCTGTCCTGCTGAGTTACTCCAGCATTTTTTGTTTATCTTCAATTTAAACAAGCATCTGCAGTTTTTTCCTACACATTGAAAATAGTCAACTAAGTTCATAGTATCTCCAGCTTTAAAAGCAGCTTTGCTCTTTATTCACTGGAAGTCTTGTTCAACCTACAGGTGTCCAATCTTAATGTTGGAATACGGAGGCAGCAGCAATTAAACTGGAAAACTTGACCTCCCTTCTTACATTTAACTGAAACAACAGCACTGTGACCACATCATTGACCCCATAATGTAAGCCTGTGAAATTCTTTCATTTACAATTGTAACAAAATTGCTAACCTTTTCATTTTATTTTAACGGCTTATTGCTTTTCATGAAATAATGTACCGGCAAATGTCAAAGAAATGTGAACTTTGTATGGGTAATTGCTACCCATAGTCATGTGCCGTGAAAGGTCTCCAAACCTTGCCACCCAAGGCTAATTCAAACTGAATACTGAAACATTAAAAAACTGAATAAATACTGTAAGTTAGAAACATACATATTCCCCAGGTAAATTGGTTTACTACTTTGGTTGCAGTTTGGGAATATGAATGAACTGCAAAATGTAGTTTATAAAATATACATAAGACACATCATGAGAATATGTGTATGTATTGCAGAAAATTTTAACTTTTATCAGTAATTATCATGTGTATTTATTTTTTTTTACATTTGATATTTTAATAATAAGATTGGAACCTCCAATGCATTTTCTTTAATGTAGAAAAGCATGGTTTGTCTCAAAAGAACAATGGATGTTCCATTGAGAAGGTTCACCAGACTGATTCCTGGGATGTCAGGACTTTCATATGAAGAAGGACTGGATAGACTCGGCTTGCACTCGCTAGAATTTAGAAGATTGAGGGGGGACCTTATAGAAACTTACAAAATTCTTAAGGGGTTGGACAGGCTAGATGCAGGAAGATTGTTCCCGATGTTGGGGAAGTCCAGAACAAGGGGTCACAGTTTAAAGATAAGGGGGAAATATTTTAGGACCGAGATGAGGAAAACATTTTTCACACAGAGAGTGGTGAATCTCTGGAATTCTCTGCCACAGAAGGTAGTTGAGGCCAGTTCATTGGCTATATTTAAGAGGGAGTTAGATGTGGCCCTTGTGGCTAAAGGGATCAGGGGGTATGGATAGAAGGCAGGTACAGGATACTGAGTTGGATGATCAGCCATGATCATATTGAATGGCGGTGCAGGCTCGAAGGGCCAAATGGCCTACTCCTGCACCTATTTTCTATCTTTCTATGTTTCTATGTCGTCTCTATGTATTTATTACTGGGGCCATTTGATCACTGAATGCCCATTTTGGGGACTGCAAAGTTACGTAATCATATATTAATAAAACAGGAAAGGAAGCCATGGCAGAGGTATCCAATTCATCCACAATATATACGCAGAGTGATTTTGGTCCAAGTTCATAGCTCACCAAAGTTGGCAACAGAGGAAGACAGGGTGGTGAAGAAGGTGCATAGTATTCCTGCTTTCATTTCTACGAGCATCGAATATAACAGTCAGGAAGTCATGATGCAGCTCTTTAGGACTATGGTTAGGCCACATTTGGAGTATTGCGTGCAGTTCTTGTCACCCCATCACAGGAAACGTGGAGGCTTTGAAGAGGGTACAGAGGTGGTTTACCAGAATGCTGCCTGGATTAGAGGGTTTCAGCTACAGGGAGAGGTTAGATAGACTTTGATTGTTTGCCCTACAATGTCGGAAGACTCTTGATAGAAGTATATAAAATTGTGAGAGGCATCAATAAGGCAGACAGTCATAACCTTTTTAGCAGGGTGGAAATGTCCAACACTAGAGGGCATAGCCAGAAGGTGAGAGGGGGAAAGTTTAATGGAGATGTGTGCGGCATGTTTTTTTTTCCACAATGAGTGGTGGGGCCTGGAATGCCTGGGGTGATGGTGAAGGCAGATATGAATGAATGAATGAATGATTGAATGATTGAATTAATGAATAAATTTATTGGCCAAGTATATGCACATACAAGGAATTTGCCTTGGTGCTCCGCTCGCAAATAACATATGACATACAATAGACAATGGACAATAGGTTCAGGAGTATACAGCACTCCTGTATGTGATCAATGTGTGTGATCAATGTGATCATGGCGGATCATCCACAATCAGTACCCCGTTCTTGCCTCCTCCCCATATCCCTTGACTCCACTATCTTTAAGAGCTCTATCTAGCTTTCTCTTGAAAGCATCCAGAGAACCAGCCTCCACTACCCTCTGAGGCAGATAATTCCACAGACTCACAACTCTCTGTGTGAAAATGTTTTTCCTAATCTCCATTCTAAATGGCTTACCCCTTGTTCTTAAACTGTGGCCCCTGGTTCTGGACTCCCCCCAACATCTGGAACATGTTTCTTGCCTCTAGCATGTCCAAACCCTCAATAATCTTATATGTTTCAATAAAATATCCTCTCATCCTTCTAAATACCAGAGTATACAAGCCCAGCCACTCCATTCTCTCAACATATGACAGCCCCCCCCATCCTGGAAATTAACCTGGTGAACCTACGCTGCACTCCCTCAATAGCAAGAATGTCTTTCCTCAAATTGGGAGACCAAAACTCCACATGATACTCCAGGTGTGATCTCATTAGGTCCCTGTGCAACTGCAGAACGACCTCTTTGCTCCTATACTCAAATCCTCTTCATATGAAGGCCAACATGCCATTTGCTTTCTTCACTGTCTGCTGTACCTGCATGCTAACTTTCATTGACAATAGACAATAGAGAATAGGTGCAGGAGTAGGCCATTCGGCCCTTCAAGCCAGCACCACCATGCAGTGTGATCATGACTGATCATCCCCAATCAGTACCTTGCCTTCTCCCCCTATCCCCTGACTCCACTATCTTTAAGAGTCCTATCTAGCTCCCTCTTGAAAGTATCCAGAGAAATGGCCTCCACTGCCCTCTGAGGTGGAGAATTCCACAGACTCACACCATCCGCATATGACAGTCCCGCCATCCAGGGAATTAACCTTGTAAACCTACGCTGCACTCCCTCAATTTTCCCTCCAGCACAAATTTCCTTCCTCAAATTAGGGGACCAAAACTGCACACAATACTCCAGGTGTGGTTTCACTAGGGTCCTGTACAACTGCAGAAGGACCTCTTCTCCTCAACTCCTCAACTCAACTCAACTCATACTCAACTCCTCTTGTTATAAAGGCCAACATAAAGATCCCATTGTACTCCTCCTTTTCCCAACTTGACACTGTTTAGATACCAATCTGCCTTCCTGTTTTTGGTACCAAAGGGGTTAACCTCACATTTATTCACATTAAACTGCATCTGCCATGCAACTGCCCACTCACCAACCTGTCCAAGTTACCTTGCATTCTCATAGCATCCTCCTCACAGTTCAAACTGCCACCCAGCTTTGTGTCATCTGCAAATTTGCTAATGTTACTTTGAATCACTTCATCTAAATCATTGATGTATATTGTAAATAGCTGTGGTCCCAACACCGAGCCTTGCGGTACCCCACTAGTCACTGCCTGCCATTCTGAAAGGGACCCATTGATGCCTACTCTTTGCTTCCTGTCTGCTGACCAATTTTCTATCCATGTCAGCACTCTAACCCCAATACCATGTGGCCTAATTTTGCCCACTAATCTCCTATGTGGGACCTTATCAAATGCTTTCTGGAAGTCCAGGTACACTACATCCACTGGCTCTCCCTTGTCCATTTTCCTAGTTACATCCTCAAAAAATTCCAGAAGATAAGTCAAGCATGATTTCCCCTTTGTAAATCCATGCTGACTCTGCCTTCCTGTTTTGCCACCAAAGTGGATAACCTCACACTTATCCAGTATCACATGATGATGGCATTTAAGAAGCTTTTAGATTGGCACATGGAAATGCAGGGAATGGAGAGATATGGATCATGTACAGGCAGATGAGATCAGTTTAACAAGGCATCATGTTCGGCACAAACATTGTGGGCCGAAGGGCCCATTGCTGTGCTGCGCTGTCCTATGTTTGGTTCTAATCCTAACCCCTCACAATTTTGGCAGAGCTTTATCTGGTGCAATCACTGTGCAGCTGGAGCTTTATCAGATGCAGTCATTATGGGCCAAACGGCCTGTTCCTGTGCTGTTCTGGTCCCTGCCCTTGTAACTACATATTTACAATAGGATCACATCCTGACTGACAGAATGCCTTTACTCATTCAATAATTAGTGGTGGTCCAAGGATTGGTCCAAGTTAGCATGGATTTATGATGGGGAAATCCTGCTTGACTAATCCTTTTGAATTTTTTGAGGATGTGACAAGTAAAATGGATGAAGGAGAGCCAGTGAATGTTGTGTATCTGGACTTTCTGAAAGCATTTGATAAGGCCCCACACAGGAGATTAGCGGACAAAATTATAACACATGGTATTGGGGGTAGGGTATTTACATGGATAAAGAATTGGTTGGCAGACAGGAAACAAATATTAGGAATAAATGGGTCCCCGACAGAATGGCAGGCAGTGGCGAGTGCAATGCCGCAAGGCTCGGTGCTGTGGCCGCAACTATTTACAATATATATTAATGATTTAGATGATGGGATTAAAAGTAACACTAGCAAATTTGCAGATGACATAAAGCTGGATGGCAGTGTGAACTGCGAAGAGGATGCCAGGAGGTTGCAGAGTGACCTGGACAGGTTGAGTCAGTATAAGGTAGATAAATGTGAGGTTATCCACTTTGGCGGCAAAATCAAGGAGGCGGATTATTATCTCAATGGTGTCAGTTTAGGAAAAAGGGAAGTGCAATGAGACCTGGGTGTCCTTGTACACCAGCCACTGAAAGTAAACACACAGGTACAGCAGGCAGTGAAAAACGTCAGACGCCTTCCGGAGGTGCCACTGAGAAGCCGAGGTTGGAGCCCGGGCCAGCGGTGGAGCCTCGCGGGTCGACAAAACCCATGGAGATCGGTGCCTGGGTCTGCGGAGCCCATGGCTGGGGCCTGGGATGGCACCACTGAGGCATCCAGAGAGGGCCCGGCAACGTTAGTGGAGATGTGCAAGAAGGAACTGCAGATGCTGGTTTAAACCGCAGATAGACACAAAAAGCTGGAGTAACTCAGTGGGACAGGCAGCATCTCTGGAGATTCTCCGCGTGACAGGCAGCATCTCTGGAGATCCTCAGCGGGAACGATGCCGCCTGTCCTGCTGAGTTACTCCAGCTTTTTGTGCCTACAGTGGCTTTCAAAAGTATTCATACCCCTTGAACTTTTCCACATTTTGTCACGTTACAACCACAAACGTAAATGTATTTTATTGGGATTTTATGTGATAGACCAACACAAAGTGGGGCATAATTGTGAAGTGGAAGGAAAATGATACATGGTTTTCAAATTTTATTTACAAATAAAAAACTGAAAAGTGTGGCATGCAAAAGTATTTAGCCCCCCTGAGTCAATACTTTGTAGAACCACCTTTCTCTGCAATTACAGCTGCAAGTCTTTTGGGGTATGTCTCTACCAGCTTTGCACATCTAGAGACTGAAATTTTTGCCCATTCTTCTTTGCAAAATAGCTCAAGCTCAGTCAGATTGGATGGAGAGCATCTGTGAACAGCAATATTCAAGTCTTGCCAGGGATTCTCAATTGGATTTAGGTCTGGACTTTGACTGGGCCATTCTAACACATGAATATGCTTTGATCTAAACCATTCCATTGTAGCTCTGGCTGTATGTTTAGGGTCGTTGTCCTGCTGGAAGGTGAACCTCCATCCCAGTCTCAAGTCTTTTGCAGACTCTAACAGGTTTTCTTCCAAGATTGCCCTGTATTTGGCTCCAACCATCTTCCCATCAACTCTGACCAGCTTCCCTGTCCCTGCTGAAGAAAAGCATCCCCACAGCATGATGCTGCCACCACCATGTTTCACAGTGGGGATGTTGTGTTCAGGGTGATGTGCAGTGTTAGTTTTCCGCCACACATAGCGTTTTGCATTTAGGCCAAAAACTTCAATTTTGGTCTCATCTGACCAGAGCACCTTCCTCCACATGTTTGCTGTGTCCCCCACATGGCTTGTGGCAAACTGCAAACGGGACTTCTTATGGCTTTTTTTCAACAATGGCTTTCTTCTTGCCACTCTTCCATAAAGGCCCGATTTGTGGAGTGCACGACTAATAGTTGTCCTGTGGACAGATTCTCCCACCTGAGCTGTGGATCTCTGCAGCTCCTCCAGAGTTACCATGGGCCTCTTGGCTGCTTCTCTGATCAATGCTCTCCTTGCCTGGCCTGTCAGTTTAGGTGGACGGTCATGTCTTGGTAGGTTTGCAGTTGTGCCATACTCATTCCATTTTCGGATGATGGATTGAACAATGCTCCGTGAGATGTTCAAAGCTTGGGATATTTTTTTAAACCTAACTCTGCTTTAAACTTCTCCACAACTTTATCCCTAACCTGTCTGGTGTGTTCCTTGGGCTTCATGATGCTGTTTGTTCACTAATGTTCTCTAACAAACCTCTGAGGCCTTCACAGAACAGCTGTATTTATACTGAGATTAGATTACACACAAGTGGACTCTATTTACTAATTAGGTGACTTCTGAAGGCAATTGGTTGCACTGGATTTTATTTAGGGGTATCAGAGTAAAGGGGGCTGAATACTTTTGCACGCCACACTTTTCAGTTTTTTATTTGTAAAAAAAATTGAAAACCATGTATCATTTTCCTTCCACTTCACAATTATGCGCCACTTTGTGTTGGTCTATCACATAAAATCCCAATAAAATACATTTACGTTTGTGGTTGTAACGTGACAAAATGTGGAAAAGTTCAAGGGGTATGAATACTTTTGCAAGCCACTGTATATAACGTTAGTGGAGAGGTCAGAGTGGTCGATGATGGCGCCAACAGACGGACGAAGATGGACACGTGGAAGTGAGTACACTGCTGCTGAAGGAAGGAACTAAGGGGGACCTGGCATGGGGGGACCACCATGAGGGGGGAGAAGAACAAAGGGGGACCAAAGGGTGGTGAATTTGTGCACTTTATGGGCAACTATTTGCATACCTTGGGTATGACTCCAAGACAAACCAAAATGCTTTTCAGAGCATTAGCATTCGGATATATCTGTCTTCTTAAGGCTGATACTCTTCCATATAAAATCCCACATAAAATTGTTTTTGGCATTAAAATTAAGTGTGAAAAACTGGCTACTCCTGAGTTTAGGCCCAATGGGATTGGTTTTGACATTCAAGGAATCACATGTTTGAAAATCATGAGTGTTGTATTAAATAGAATTTAATGTAAGTTTGATATGCCATTTATTGTCACTATACTGTACAATGAAATTAAAAGCAGCTGTAATGCTGCCTTAGTACAAAAAAGAAATGGGAAACAGAAAAAAAAAAGGGAATCCTGTAGGGGATGGTGCACAATGCGATATACAATCTATAGGCAAAATGGTGATAGATGTTTTAAAGATTATATTAAATATTAGCTTGGATAAAAGGTACTTGTAAATCTGTGCAAAGCGAGGATTGAAATGGAAGCAACTGCCCCGGGATAGGATCTCAATTTCTTGGTAGAGTTCAGTGCAGGAGGATTTTACTGGTTAGAAATCTCATTCCATAGAGATTTAAACAAATTTAAGAAAATTGATTTAAATGCAAAGGTAATGCACAATTGTTTTAACACACCTTTTCTCGCACAAGTAAGCAGACCCTCATAAATGGGAAACATTCCATCTTACTGTCACAAGATCATATTTGTAAAAAAAAACATTTGCTATGCAAAGCAAGCAGGTGACTTTCACAAAATAAAGGCATTAAATAGGAAAAGAAAATGGATGGCCATTGTCAATTCAACTGGCGTTTTAAATGCTGCAAAATGATTATGTGCTTATAAATAATTTGACAGCCATGGCAAGAATGGAAAATACTGTCAGATTGTCCACTATTAAGCAAAATTCCTGTGCAGGAAGATAGACACAATATGCTGGGGTAACTCAATGGATAAGAGAGTATCCCTGGAGAAAAGGAATAGGTAACTTTTCGGAATCAGTCTAAAGAAGGGTTCCGACCTCAACAGTCACCTATACCTTTTCTCCAGCGATGCTGCCTTGAGTTACTCCAGCATTTTGCGTCTATCTTCAGTATAAACCAGCATCTACAGTTCCTTCCGATACTCCTATGCAGGAAATGGTTATGTATGTGCACATGCTCTTGAAAAATCCCCATTAACATGCCCAGTAAAACCCATCAGATTGTACTACTCACATTTGGAATTTATATTGGCAAATTAGCCTAACTATGTGACACTTTATTGAGAAGTGGATGGAAACCGGAGCACCCAGAGGAGTCCCACATGGTGAAGGGGGAAAAGTACAATAACACACAGGCAGCACGCGAGGTCAGGACTGAATCTGTGGAAGATGGTTTGAGGACAGGAGAACATTGATTTAAAACGATGCCTGAGAAATAGATTGGGGAAATGAGGAAAATCATATTTTATAGTGTGATTCAAATCTGAAGCTCCCTGTTTGTGAAGGTGGTTAATAAAGAGTTAATCACAAAGGAATTGCATTAACACAAAGGAAAATCATCTGCAGGCAATAGGAAAGAAACGGAAATGGGACAGAGTAGATTGTTTTACAAGGGAACAGCATAGATTTGATGGGCCAAATGGCCTCCTTCTGTGCTACTACCTGATAAAATTCAAAGATTTATCAATTACCAACTTTTATGACTACAAGAACAAGACTGGATTATGACTTCTGTGTCTTTCACTGTTCTTTATAAAGAATTTGATGTCTATGCACAACCACATATTGTGTTAACTAATGAGAAAGAAGAAGAAGAAACAATGAGAAATCTGGATTTTCATCTGGAATAGTTTTTATCATGTATCTTCTCCCATTTTGTGTTGAACCACATCCAAGTAGGATATACCAATGACAATTTAATAACGGCGACATGGGTGCCGTAGCGGTGGAGCTACTGCCTTGTAGCGCCAGAGACCTGGGTTCGATCCTGACTATGGGTGATGGTCTGTACAGAGTTTGTACGTTATCCCCGTGACCTGCATAGGATTTTACCGAGATCTTCGATTTTCTCCCACACTCCAAAGATGTACAGGTTGGCTTGTTAAATGTGAAATTGTTCCTAGTGTGTGTGGGGTATTGTAAATGTGCGGGTATCACTGGTTGGTGCAGACTCAGTGGGCTGGAGGGCCTGTTTCCATGCTGTAACTCTAAACTAAACTAAACTAAAAGTCTATTGAAAGCATCACAGTGATTCCAAGGATCAGATGATTCTAATGAAGAATCAGCCAATCTTTGCCACTGCGCTTGGCGGTATGGTAATTTGCATATCACTGTACCTTAATTGGTCAACGGACAATAAAATACTTTTGAAACCTTTGATCTATCTAAAGCAATTTCAACAAACAGCATTTTCCCATCACCAATGTTAACAGAGAAACACAGCAAGATCACCCACAAAAGTAGCATGGCTACAAATGTAGGTTGGAGCTGATTTATTCTACAGTCAATGATTCATCCCCTGATTTGGCACCTCGATCATCTACCAGGCACGTCAGGGATGTGATGAATTGAAATATATTGTGAATACTCAACAAATCATGTCACATTGGTAGAGAGAAAGAGTTAAAGTTTTAGGCCAATGAAGCTGAATGAGGTCTGATGTATTTTATCCTGTAAAATTGGCATAGAGAAATCCTTGGAATATTTGAGAATAATTGGGGCTTATATTTTTTCCTAATTTGGCATGGAACTAGTAGTGTGCAGGAAGTATTTATGTAGCCACATTTGAACCTGATGTTTCACTACACTTGGAATGCAAAATAGATGTCTCAATTGGGACCGCTACCATCCGGTAAACCAGATGATCACTTTGTACTTACTTACTGAATTTGGAGCAGACCTCACATTCCTAGAAGTTAAGTAATACCAAAACCGTTTCCTCAGCAGGTGAACTGAACTGACTTCTGAACTGAGTTCAGACTGAACTGAGTTATGGACTGACTTCTGGCTAAGATCCATGACATTAATCCACTTTTAACCGTGGAACTGGCAATGATTTGAGCTCACGTCTAAGTTGGTCTGGCTTGCAATAGTGGCCCTGGGCCACCGTTAAGATATAATAGTTGGAACATTTGGCACCGCAGTGGCTCTTGGTTGACTACAGAATTGGTTCCAATAAGGTGACTAATGCAAGCATGCCCAAATGTAATAAAAATGATTGTCTTGACGTCAATCTAGTTGGAGGGATATGGGGCAAACACATGTAGTTTAGATGGGGCATCTTGGTCGGCATGGATGAGTTTGGCTGTAAGGGCCTGTTTCCATGCTGTATATCTCTGATTATAAAGTTGCTCTGAAGCATAGATTCAACTCTTCAAACCAAAAGAGGACATCAGAAAGGGAAATAGGAGTTTCTCTTCACCATTCAATATGTTTGTGGCTGATCTGTAATCTGAGCAGCACTTCCCTGAGCTAACTGTATATTCCTGAATTTCTTTAATATCTAAAGATTCATTTATCCCTGTTAAGAATATATTTAGCTATTGAGCCTCCATGTCCTACTTGGTTTTCAAAGGAGAATTTCAAAGGATCACTATTCTCTGGAGAATGATGCTTCTTGTCTCAACCCTGAAAGTTGACCACTTATCTGGAGACTACAACTCCTAGACTTTTAATTCTAGATACCTAGTAAAGAGAAAATATCAATTCCACAAGAACACTGTCTATTTCATGAATAATTTGTATTTCAATAAAACTACCTTTTGTTTAGTTTAGAGATACTGCATGGAAATTGACACTTCGGCCCATTGAGTCCACATGGACCATTGATCACCCATTCAAGCTAGGTCTATGTTTCCCACCTTTGTATCCACTCCCTACACTAGGGACAATTTACAGTTCTCTGGCACTGTGAAGCAGCAGATCTACCAGCTGTGCCGCTATGTCACCTTTTCTCTCATTCTTCTCATCCTAAGAGAGTGTAAAACCAATCTGTTTGATCTCTTTACATTCTGGGGATATCTACCCACAAGCCTAGTGTAAGTGCCTTCACCGGAAGGAGAGTGGTGTCTCAAGGTGGCAGCTCACCATAACTTTCTCAAGGGCAATTAGAGATGGGCAACATTTGGTGGTCTTGCCAATGGTGGTCAAATCCCCCCCAAAAACTCTTTAAAAAATCACATTATAACTGTAAATGCAGGAATCAATCTGGTAAATCTTAGCTGCACTTGGATTATGGAAAGTACACCTTTCCCTGGGCATGATGATCTGACCTATACACAACATTCCAATTGTGGTTTCAAACAGGATTCTATATATTTAAAGAAAGATATCTGTCCTTTTGATGTCAAATTCTCTTTCAAAGAAGGCCCGCAGACCATTTTCCTTTCTAATTACTTACTGGTCCTGTATGTTAACCTGAAGAGATTCATGTATGACAAAACGTCACCAATTCCTTCTCTCCAGAGATGCCGCCTATTCCATTAGTTACTCCAGCTTTTTGTGTCTATCTGCATTCTTTAAGACATCCAGGTCTGATTGAAGACCTATACCCTCAATCTCTCTCTATTTACAAATACCGTGTCTTTCCATTAATTTTGAGCCAAAGTTGATATTCTCAGTTATTTCCGCCATATCCTTGCCCATTCAATTTCCCTCTCTATAGTCCATTGAAACCTCTCTGCACTTTCAACATGGCCTGCAGTCCTGCGTAGTTTTATTTAATCAACCTAGCCCCTGCAATTAACAACCCAGTGGAAGGACCATGCAGCTGTGGTAATTTGAGGCTTCCACAAGGTGCAAGGGTCATTGACCACATTCATATCACATCACTTTGCAAGGATGTTTAACCAGAAGAATTCCACTCCTCCATTGTACAGTTGAGGTATGACATGACGCTGGTCATTGTCCATTAGGTCAATGCAAGTCACGATCAGTAAATTTTGCAGCAATGGCAAGGATCTTCTTCTTTTCATGTCCATCTAGTTACAAATGTTGACCTCGCTGTCATCATCTGTCCTGAAAAGGACACAAGCTTCCGGCGACAATCAGTGGAAGCCATCACTTGTCGCAATAGGTGATGGTGGTAGCTGAATTAGCTCAGACTACTTCTAGTTTCCAGCCCCACGACGTGGATGCTTCTGCAATGAGGCCATGGCAAGGATTACCTGCTGATAATTAGGCACTTCACTCTATCATTCACACATGTATGCACGTACACACACACATGAAAAACATACAATGTAAATGCCATTGTGCCACAGGAAATATGATGGAGCATGTAGGAAGGAACTGCAGATGCTGGTTTACACTGAAGATAGACACAAAATGCTGGAGTAACTCAGCAGGACAGGCAGCATTTCTGGAGAAAAGGAATGGATGACATTTTGGGTTGAGACCTTTGTCGGAGTAAACCAGCATCTGTATTTCCTTTGTACACATTTCATCTGCTCCACTGCAAAATCTCCAACTACTTTGAAGAAGTTCTCCTCCTCTCTCCGACGAGAGTTCTGCAACATCTTCTTTTGCTGCTCTGTCTGAAGAAGGCTCGGCCCGAAATGTCACCCTTCTATCCAGAGATGCTGCCTGTTCCGCTGAGTTATCCAGCATTTTGTGTCTAATATGATGCAGCATTGTTTTGTTGAAGTAACTAATCTGCTGTGCAGTACATCGTAGACTTTTGTGGTGGTCTGATGAATAATGCTTGATTACCCAGTCTTTGCCATCTCCTCCACATCTGCTCCCAAGATGAAATGTCCTACTTCTTTAGTAAACATGGCTTCTCCCCTGCTATTATAAATGGATCACCCATCCACATATCCTCTGTGTCCTGGAGTTCTACTCTCGCTCCCCCTTCCCACCCAGATGGAACATGGATAGAGTTCCCCCATCTTTATCTTTCACCTCACCGGCCTTCGCAGCCAACGCACCTTTCTCCGACATTTCCGCCACCTTCAATATGATCCAACAACCAGTCACATCTTCTCCTCCCACCCTTTTCTGCCTTCTACAGAAACTCTGCAACTTCATGGTTCACTTGCCTAAACCACCCCCTCCCCAAGTACTTTCCCCAGCAACAGCAGGATATTTAACACCTGTCCCCTATACCTCCTCCCTCGACTCCATCCTGGGACCCAGCAATCCACATGGACCTCCTCTTACCACATCAACTGCTCTTGGTGTTCCTGACGTGGCCTCATTTATATCAGTGAGACCAAGTGCAGCATCAGTGAGCATTTTGCCGAGCAGTAGCGCTCGATCAGCGAAGGCCTGCTGGATCTCCCGGTTGCAAACCATTTTAACTTCCGTTCCCTTCCCCATACTAACCTTTCTGTCCAGGGCCACCTCCATTGCCAGAGTGAGACCACACACAAACTGGAGAAACTGCACCTTATATTCCGCTTGGGTAGATTACAATTTACCAGTATGAACAATGAATTCTCCAATTTTCAGTAACTAATCCACAAGCAAGCCCCATTTTTTTGTTCCCCCCCCCCCCCCCCCCCCCCCCTTCCATGTGCTCCACCTGGATTCATATCCTTTGTGCATCTCTTGCTTCAATGGTTACATTTTATTTCTGAAAGTGGCCAACTAAAAATGCATTTTTGAGTTTATTAACAGATTGGGGTTTAAGAAATTCATGAACATTAACATATTGTCATTAATTCTAGAACATTGTCTGAGATCTGAGTACAATTTTGAGAGGTTATATATTATATAGTTGTAATCATGCTGGACAAAAGGATAGATTTTAAACAACGATCTTGGCCGAAAGAAATAAAACTCATTTTATTTGTGTCATTCAAAATGCTAGCCTAGCACACAAAACAGTCAATGGACACAGCCTATTGATAATTTAAATACGATTTACTCATTCTGAATTTATCCTTTTTATCTGGTATTAATGACTGCAATGGCTCCAGAATACAGCTCACCGTCGCCTTCTGAAGTGAAGCTACAGATGGCTAATAAGGCTGGCTTCCTTGCATTGCCTAAATTCCAGGGGAAACAATGAATCTTTATCACTGAGAAATGGTCAAAAGTATGACTTGCATTCTGACTCTGGCTTAATGCATATCTGCTTGAATGATACATTAACTTCAATGACAGAGAGTAAGCCTACTTCTCTAGAAGGACAACTTCATATTCAACCAGCTATTAGTTGATGTGCGTATTCTAGGGACTAAAACTTCAGGCTAGGGTCTGCAATTTCTTGAACTTTCCTTTTTGCAATAAAAAAATTTGGGAACAGTGCTCCATTGCAAATTAAATTCTTGAAGCACTGATCCTTCTCATTATTGAAAGTTATGGAATGGAATAATTTATTGTCACATGTGACTAGGCACAGTGAAATTCTGTGCTGCATAACCATTGTATAGAAATGACCTAAAGGACGATCACAATGTTGGAATAAAATAAATTAAAGTGTATTTTGAAGGAACTTTGTAATTATATTATTTTCTGTTTATTTCCTTCTTTTATGTATTGTTTTATTTTATTCCTACTTACTCTACTTCATTTTGTATTCAGATTCAGATTCAATTTTAATTGTCATTGTCAGTGTACAGTACAGAGACAACGAAATGCATTAGACAACGAAATGGTTGTATCCCATTAACTTGGTGACAGCAACCAAACACTTGCTGTCTTTCAGTATTTTAGTTGCCACTTGAGATTTGATGGAATTCAAGTGTGTTTTAAAAAAAGGATTAAATATGGTTCTGATAATAATGGAGGTTATAGAGTCATGTGTGCCTGTCCCACTTAGGTGATTTTTTAGGTGACTGCCACGACCATCATAGTCGTTGCAGGTTGCCGAAAAAACAGCGACTGTATGCTCCTACGCCATACAACAGTGCACACAAAAATATTATAATAACATTAAAATTTAAATGATCTATAATATAACTTAATGGAATTCACCGATGTCATCACCGGCAACTACCTACGTCATCCTGGTGACAGAATCTACATCATGTTACATCAGGCTATATCAGGCTACCCCTAATGGCATCAAGGCAATGGTTGCCGAAAAGTTTTGAACATTTCAAAATTCTGCGGTGACCAGAGACTCTACGACCCTTTGGGCGACTGAGTGGCAACAGCCTAGTAGCTTGTAGTCTCCTAAACAATTGCCTAAGTGGGACAGGCCCTATAGAGTCATACAGTGTGGAAACAGCTTGCCCAACTTGCCCACACCAACCTACATGTCCCATCTACTCTAGTCCCCCCACCGTCCTACATTTTGGCTCATATCCCTCTAAAACTGCCCTATCCATGTACCTGACCAAATGTATCTTAAATGGTGCAATACTACCTGCCTCAACTACCTCATCCGGCAGCTCATTCCATACACCCACCACCCTTGGCGTGAAAACGTTACCCCTCAGGTTCCTATTAATCTTTCCCCCCACACCTCTGTCCACCTTTATCTGAAAACTAAGGTTCTGAGCCCAAACAGATCCCCAAACTCTGCCTTTAAAAACTGTGTGTTTCATGCATTTTTCTGTTTCATTTTAAGAGGGAGCTAATGATTGAGTGTTACTCATTTCACATGGTGGACCCTCACATAAGATCTATCCATGAGACATCTTCACCACCAGCTGAGAAAATGATCACTATCTTGCAATCCGAGAGCAAATGGAAAGCTCCTTAGACTCATTTTAGAAGCCAAGAATAGAAACCCATTTCAGTTACTAATGCCTTAATTATTTCTCCAAACTCTTTGAGAGATGCACTCTGGAACCCAGAGAAATGGTGGTTGCACAGACATTAGGCTTTAAATAAACGACAGCTTGGGAGGGCCTTTAGTAGATGGATAATATCACTCTGGACATTTAATTCTCCAACTTACTTCACTCTGCTTTGAATTCAGTGCATTGCTGCAGTGAAACAACTAAGGTTAGGAACTCAATCACAGAGCAGGGTGAGTCAATGCCTTATACTAATACTTTCCAGTGTGCCCCCACGGTGTCTATAACAGAGTAAATTATTCATAACAAAAGCAGGTTCCAAAATGTACATTAGAAAATTGAACGGAGAAGATATTTACAATGCTACATGCAGTTTTTTATTGACAGGCTTATTTGCAATGCGGATTGTTGTATGAATCAATTCAAAACTCCTAGCAAAATGCAAAATTGGTCAATTGTGTGATTATCCTATTTTATTCAGATACACATCTTCAGAATTTGTGTGTGTAGAAAGAAACAGTTTCAAAATTGCCCAGTGCAATTGAAAGCTTCACAAATCCTACCTTCAGGCCTTTTTATTGTAGGTCATTTCTTAGCATTACCGCCAGTTGCACATCAACAGGATCGTAACTCAAGTATACAGTGTCTGACTGAAAACGAACTGCCCTTGCTCGAATATGCCAGCCCTCCTGGAGATAGATAACCGACTTTAATCAAATTACATTTTGAAGTGCTGCTATATAGTCATGCAGAAAACAATATTCAAAAATGAAATAATAATTTCAGCATTCTAAAATAAGAGATAAAACATGAACAGGTTGCAAATGGCAGCATTGTGTAAACATACAATGGACTAGCATTCATCAGAAAACAGGATAGCATGCTGCGTTCAGACTCAGTTGAAGAATTCTTTCAACGATTGGAAAAGATTACATCAAACAATTTTCTCCCATACATTTCAAGCACGACCACTCACTCCAGTCTCTTCTATCATTTTTTCCATTAAAGGAGGGTGGGGGGTTGGCAACAGTAATACGTGAATTAACTGCTGTTGCACAAATGTCAGCTATGAGCTTAAGGTTTCAAAGATAGGAACTATTGGTACATCTAATGAATTTTCATGTAGAGTTCAAAGACCATATCTGTAGATAAAGATGCAACGGCATCATTACAATGATAAATTAAATATCGACAGCAGTAGTAAAAGTGGAAAAGTTTAACAGCGATAGGTAATCTTGAAATGAAGCTAAGAAATAATTCTTGATCAATGTGCAGTGCTCAATAAGATGGAAAGCAATGTGCATCTAGTATTGAGGAAAGAGGTGAAGCCAGGGGCATGCTTAAGTTGGAGAATATGTAGAAAGCAGTTCATTATATCAATGGTTTTGCAAACAGGCAGTTCACTGTAAACCTATAATGATTTGTAAAGAAATAGACTGTGGTGGAATAGAATCAAAAATGAATAAATGACCTTCAAAGAAAATATAGTTCAGAAGTCAAACAAGCCCATTGCCACATGGAAAAAAAGGAAGGTTGGCTGCAGCTTGACCGTTACGAATTGTGAAAGATGTAGAGATAAAAAACATGGAAATGTGTTAAATATGGAATATATAGTACATAATACAAAAGAAAACCAACCTGAATATGGGTAGAACAAACAAGATCTACAAAAATAAATAAGAGAGGTAAAGAGAGATACAAGAAAAGTATGCAAAATAAAAAGGAAGAAACATTTTTTATAGCATCAGAACAATACAAAGGCAGCCAAAAGAAAATGGCACTGAAATAGATCCAAAAGAAGAAATTAATTTATCATGTCTGGTCCAGATAGGGTGCATCCCATAGTACTTAAGGAAATAGCCCCAGAAATAGTGGATGCATTAGTGATAATTTTTCAAAGCTCTTTAGATTCTGGAGTAGTTCCTGAGGATTGGAGGGTAGCTAATGTAACCCCACTTTTTAAAAAGGGAGGGAGAGAGAAAACGGGGAATTACAGAGCAGTTAGTCTAACATCGGTAGTGGGGAAACTGCTAGAGTCAGTTATTGAAGATGGGATAGCAGCACATTTGGAAAGTGGTGAAATCATTAGA
Source organism: Leucoraja erinaceus (assembly GCF_028641065.1). Classification (NCBI taxonomy): domain Eukaryota; kingdom Metazoa; phylum Chordata; class Chondrichthyes; order Rajiformes; family Rajidae; genus Leucoraja; species Leucoraja erinaceus. The sequence continues at coordinate 41,450,224 of NC_073380.1, read as the reverse complement.
TAAAAGTCAGCATGGATTTATGAAAGGTAAATTATGTCTGACGAATCTTATAGAATTTTTTGAGGATGTAACTAGTAGAGTGGATAAGGGAGAACCAGTGGATGTGTTATATCTGGACTTTCAGAAGGCTTTCGACAAAGTCCCACATAAAAGATTAGTATATAAACTTAAAGCACACGGTATTGGGGGTTCAGTATTGATGTGGATAGAGAACTGGCTGGCAGGCAGGAAGCAAAGAGTGGGAGTAAACGGGTCCTTTTCAGAATGGCAGGCAGTGACTAGTGGGGTACTGCAAGGCACAGTGCTGGGACCCCAGCTATTTACAATATATATTAATGATTTGGACCAGGGAATTGAATGCAACATCTCCAAGTTTGCGAATGACACGAAGCTGGGGGGCAGTGTTAGCTGTGAGGAGGATGCTAGGAGGCTGCAAAGTGACTTGGATAGGCTGGGTGAGTGGGCAAATGCATGGCACATGCAGTATAATGTGGATAAATGTGAGGTTATCCACTTTGGTGGCAAAAACAGGAAAGTAGACTATTATCTGAATGGTGGCCGATTAGGAAAAGGGGAGATACAACGAGACCTGGGTGTCATGGTACACCATTCATTGAAAGTAGGCATGCAGGTGCCGCAGGCAGTGAAGAAAGCGAATGGTATGTTAGCATTCATAGCAAAAGGATTTGAGTATAGGAGCAGGGAGGTCCTACTGCAGTCGTACAGGGTCTTGGTGAGACCACACCTGGAGTATTGCTTACAGTTTTGGTCTCCTAATCTGAGGAAGGACATTCTTACCATAGAGGGAGTACAGAGAAGGTTCACCAGACTGATTCCTGGGATGTCAGGACTTTCATATGAAGAAAGACTGGATAGACTCGGTTTGTACTCGCTAGAATTCTGAAGATTGAATGGGGATCTTATAGAAACTTACAAAATTCTTAAGGGGTTGGACAAGTTAGATGCAGGAAGATTGTTCCCGATGTTGGGGAAGTCCAGAACAAGGGGTCACAGTTTAAGGATGAGGGAAAAATCTTTTAGGACCGAGATGAGAAAAACATTTTTCACACAGAGAGTGGTGAATTTCTGTAATTCTCTGCCACAGATGGTAGTTGAGGCCAGTTAATTGGCTATATTTAAGAGGGAGTTAGATGTGGCCCTTGTGGCTAAAGGGATCAGGGGGTATGGAGAGAAGGCAAGTACAGGATACTGAGTTGGATGATCAGCCATGATCATATTGAATGGCGGTGCAGGCTCGAAGGGCTGAATGGCCTACTCCTGCACCTATTTTCTATGTTTCTATGTTTCAGTAGAAGTTCTACAGAATCCGCAAAGACATGCTAATTCGTATCAGAAACCGAATAAAGTAAATTTGCTGGTACACTTTCTTGATCACTGCCTCAGTGCAAAAAGATCAAGTTAATAGCCTGTGATTTGGATGCTGAAACAAATGACCAACCCTACAGTAGTTTTGTTGATGAGAGAGCAGGTTTGTCTTTAGCTCCCCGCTTCCTTAGGTCAACAATCAACTCTTTCATCTTGCTGATGCAAAGAACTGATGTTAAGAACCCATGGCACCATGGTACAAGATTCTCAATCTTTTTTGCTGTACAATGTCCCATTGTTGTGTCGACTTAACTGACAATGGGCAACCATTTCCATCGAGACTCTCTGCAAAATCTGAGCCATTGTGATTTTTAATAATCTAACTTCTGACTTTTCTACCCATTGAATCAATTGAGCTGACAAACCCCTACCACATTTCATTGGGAGATGGGGGACCTTGCACATTGCTCGCGACTGATGAGTACTCAGATCACCAGTGATACGCCAGGAACTCCTCTCCTACCATCTATGACCATTGATTCGCGGCACCAATCCCTGCCCATCGAAATCCTAATAATTCAAAGTTGCTGAGGTCTCTCTGCCCACACAATTCCCTATTGTCAATGGCACCTGCTGATCCCTGACCACAATGTCCCTATGTCAGGCTGTTGTCATCACCCATTTCTCACCTTCCTCTCCCCAACTCCTCTCTCCCTCTTGTTCATCTCACTTCCCAAGTGCATTCCACAAAATGGAAGGCCTGTGTGCGAAGTCCACCTAATACTGCAAAACACTTGGGTGTTTTTCACACAGAGAGTGGTGAATCTCTGTAATTCTCTGCCACAGATGGTAGTTGAGGCCAGTTCATTGGCTATATTTAAGAGGGAGTTAGATGTGGCCCTTGTGGCTAAAGGGATCAGGGGGTATGGAGAGAAGGCAAGTACAGGATACTGAGTTGGATGATCAGCCATGATCACATTGAATGGCGGTGCAGGCTCGAAGGGCTGAATGGCCTACTCATGCACCTATTTTCTATGTTTCTCTGTTTCTATGTTTCAGTAGAAGTTCTACAGAATCCGCAAAGACATGCTAATTCTTATCAGAAACCGAATAAAGTAAATATGCTGGTAGACTTTCTTGATCACTGCCGGTACACAATTCCACAAAATGGAAGGCCTGTGTGCGAAGTCCACCTAATACTGCAAAACACTTGGGTGTTATGAGCTACAGCAATTTGCTCCAGTTAGCCCTCAAACAAAAAAAAGTATTTATTGACTTGCCACATAAGTGACATCTGATTGCAAGTATTCCACTCCCTACATAACTATATATTTGTGGAGGATTAAGATTAGGAAAAGAAACAACTGCCTCACATTTAAAACTAATTACATTTATGCAAATCTACAAGACCAGTTATCAATTCGTATTAAGGTAACGGCCAATCTCAGTTATCTTACACTCCTCCAGGACTGAAAATCAAACATAAATCTTTACAAAGAACATTGAGTTTAATTTAAATCTCAGTGCACAACAATTTAAAAAATATACCCTTGTCATGATAAAGGCCCAAAATATCAATCATGTCATAGGTCATTTTTGTGCAGAATCATGATAAAGAATTATGGTTCTGTCATTATAAAACATTCCAGACTATTTGTAAATTGAATTGTATGGCTTGTGCCCTTACATAAACTCAAAGGATCCAAAAGTCACAGTGATAATATCATGTAGCACACAAAGGATCTTCCCTGTGAATTATGTGGATAGACACAAAATGCTTCTCCCCATATCCCCTGACTCCGCTATCTTTAAGAGCCCTATCTAGCTCTCTCTTGAAGGTATCCAGAGAACCGGCCTCCACTGCCCTCTGAGGCAGAGAATTCCACAGACTCAACTGTGTGAAAAAGTATTTCCTCATCTCCGTTCCAAATGGCTTACCACTTATTCTTAAACTGTGGCCCCTGGTTCTGGACTCCTCCAACATCGGGAACATGTTTCCTGCCTCTAGCGCATCCAAACCCTTAATAATCTTATACTAGACTAAGTGGGACCCGTTGAATCCTAGGTTCAAATGGGAGGGCTGGTCCCCCAACGCAATATTCCACTTCTCTACCAATTCCAAAATTGGTGGCCAGTGGGGGGTTCTGGAACACTGGCATGGGTCATGTCAAATCAAGCACGGTGAGTGCAGGGCCAACAATCCATTTCAATCCATTTCATGTCAAGTCAATCCATTTCAAGTCAAGCACAAGGCAGGTGGGGCCAGCAAACAATACAATCCATTTGCTTTCATTTCAGGTGAGCTCAGCAAAGCAAAGGCAAAGCAAAAGCATAAGCACAGGGCAGGCGGGGCCAGCCAAGAATACAATTCATTTGCTTTCATTTCGGGTGAGCTCAAGCAATAGACAATAGACAATAGACAATAAATAATAGACAATAGGTGCAGGAGTAGGCCATTCAGCCCTTTGAGCCAGCACCGCCATTCAATGTGATCATGGTTGATCATCCCCAATCAGTACACCGTTCCTGCCTTCTCCCCATATCCCCTGACTCCGCTATCTTTAAGAGCCCTATCTAGCTCTCTCTTGAAAGTATCCAGAGAACTGGCCTCCACCGCCCCCTGAGGCAAAGAATTCCACACTCACAACTCTCTGTGAGAAAAAGTGTTTCCTCATCTCCGTTCTAAATGGCTTATCCTTTATTCTTAAACTGTGGCCCCTGGTTCTGGACTCCCCCAACATCGGGAACATGTTTCCTGCCTCTAGCGTGTCGAAACCCTTAACAATCTTATATGTTTCAATAAGATTCCCTCTCATCCTTCGAAATTCCAGAGGGTACAAGCCCACCCGCTCTATTCTCTTAGCATATGACACCCACCATCCCAGGTATTAACCTTGTAAACGCTGCACTCCTTCAATAGCAAGAATGTCCTTCCTCAAATTAGGGGACCAAAACTGCTCACAATACTCCAGGTGTTGTCTTACTAGGGCCCTGTACAACTGCAGAAGGACCTATTTGCTCCTATACTCGACTCCTCTTGTTATAAAGGCCAACATGCCATTTGCTTTCTTCACTGCCTGCTGCATGCTTACCTTCATAGACTGATGAACAAAGACCCCCAGATCCTGTTGTACTTCCCCTTTTCCCAACTTAACACCATTTAGATAGTAATCTGCCTTCCTGTTTTTGCTACCGAAGTGGATAACCTCACATTTATCCACATTAAACTTTATCTGCCATGCATCTGCCCACTCCCCCAACCTGTCCAAGTCACCCTGCATGCTCATAGCATCCTACTCACAGTTCACACTGCCACCCAGCTTTGTGTTATCTGAAAATTTGCTAATGTTAGTTGTTATCCCTTCCTCTAAATCATTAATATATATAGTAAATAGCTGCAGTCCCAGCACCGAGTTTTGCGGTACCCCACTAGTCACTACCTGCCATTCTGAAAGGGATCCGTTAATCCCTACTCTTTGTTTCCTGTCTACCAACCAATTTGCTAACCATGTCAGCACTCTACCCCCAATACTATGTGCCCTAATTTTGCCCACTAATCTCAAAATTAGGGAACATGGTATTGGGGGTAGAGTGCTGACATGGATAGAAAATTGGTTGCCGGACAGGAAACAAAGAGTCGGGATTAACAGGTCCCTTTCAGATTGGCAGGCTGTGACTACTGGGATACTGCAAGGCTCGGTGCTGGGACCACAGCTGTTTACAACATACATCAATGATTTAGGTGAAGGGATTACGAGTCAGGCAGCATCTCTACAGAAAAATAATGTGACGTTTTGGGGTCGGACCCCTCCTACAGATATTGAATCCTGTGTATGATCGTAAATCACAGTGTAACCCACACTTTGGATAAAGGCCCTTTGTCCCTTCGAGTCCATGTCGACCAACAATCACCTGTACACTAGTTCTATCCTACACACTAGGGGCTACTTACAGAAGCCAATTAAGCTACAAACCTGCATGTCTTTCAGATGTGTGAGGAGACTGGAGCACCCAGAGAAAACCCACATACAAACTAGAAAATGTACAAACTCCATACGGACAGCACCCCTAGTCAGGATCCAACTCGTGTCTCTGGCACTTTAAGGCAGCAACTTTACATTAAGAAAAGATCTCAGTGGTTAATGTTCTACAGGAAGAACTGTTTGGACTCATGTACTCTACATCTCTTTAATTTGGAGGCCTGCCACTGTATGCTTTTGATGAACAAGTGTAATGGCCTGAATTTATAGTTCATTATATCCAGAAGTGTAGTGGACCAGAAAAACAATAATAGTTATGAGTCATGAGGAGAATCGTATTGATTACTATCCCTTTGCTCAAACAGGGATTACACTGGATGGACTAAAATGGAGGCCCCAGAATACACAGTTGTCAGTGTGTTTGTCTGTTAGGGCCGTCAGATACCTGTATTTGGAAGTGCATGTAATTTGTGATATGTACATGTATAGTTTGAAAATGTGTTGAACGTGTGATAGGACATACAAAATGTTGTATAGCAGACGGTTACTAGGGATCACTGTTCGGTGTTTGCTGGTAATGTGGTACATGGAATGGAATGCTATTTATTGTCATTCAAACCTAGGTTTGAACAAAATTACATTTACTACAGTTTTTTACATTACAAAAAAACCCAAGACCCACACTTAACACCGTTTACATAAACATCCATCAGAGTGAGTCTCCAACACCTCCTCACTGTGATGGAAGGCAAAGTCTTATCTCTTCCCTTTATTCTACACACGCGGTCCAACTGCAGCGTTGAGGCGAACTGGGGCCCAGATGTTAAAGCCCCCTGCTTGGTAGGATGGTAAATCCTGTGGCCATTTAGCCACACCGGGTGATGTTAGGCCCCAGCTCCGTGTCCTTTAAACCCCTCGGATCAAGCAGACCAACCAACGGTCCAGCAGTCCAACTGCAGCGTCTAGGGGAACTGGGGCTCCGATGTTAGAGCCCCCGGTGACGATGGTAAGTCCCCGTGGCCACTAACCCCGCCCCGGGCGATGTTAGGCCACGCTCCGTGTCCTTTCAACCCCGCGATTCCAGCGGGAGAAGTTGCCGTTGCGGGAGCTCCGAAAAGCCGTCTCCCCCCCAGGGACCTGGAGCTCCCGATGTTCCTGTCCACCGGGCCTGCAGCTGGAGCTTCTGAAGCTCTGAAGTTGGGTCGCAGCCGTGCGCCACCACAGCTCTCCCCGCTCTGAAGACGGCCAGCTTTGCGTTGTCAGGTCCGCAGGCTCCGCGACTGGGGCCCTCAGGTTGGTCCCGGTCGGAGTCCGCCGACGGCTCCTCAGTGTTAGGCCCAACGGCACCGGAGACCCGACATGGAAAAAGTCGGGTCCCCGTACAGGGAAGAGTCTAAACGGTTTCCCCCCTCCCCCCCCCCCCCCCCCCCCCCCCCCACATATACACAGCTAAAAAATAATAAAAACTAAGCTCAAAACATACATTTAACAAGGCAAAAAAAAAAAAGAAGATGGACGACTGTGAAGAAGTGACGACATGAAGAAAAGCATAAAAATAGTGTAGAAAGGAACTGCAGATGCCAGTTTAAACCGAAGATAGACACAAAAAGCTGTAGTACCTCAGCGGGACAGTCAGCATCGCTGGAGAGAAGGAATAGGTGACGTTTCGGGTCGAGACCCTTCTTCAGTCTGAATTCAGGCTGAAGAAGGGTCTCGACCCGAAATGTCACCCATTCCTTCTCTCCAGAGATGTCCCGCTAAGTTACTCCAGCTTTTTGCATCTTTCTGCATGAATATAGTTATGTATTGTATATTCTGGAGGGGATCAGGTGGAGATTTGTAGATATATTCATTGACTTTGGATACACGTGTAAAATCATTTAAACATTTTTTCCAGCGCAGCACCAGTTCTGGCAGACAGTATTCCTGACATTAACCTTGCAATCCATATCTTTCCACTGTGAATTCAATTCAGATTTGAAAGCCTTCTTGTGCCCTCTCACAGATTCTTCAACTTTTTTGACCATCATATCCATTACCTAATCTGAAAATTGGAATTACTACTTTCACGACTGACTCCAAAGATTACTGATGAACACTCCCTAAACTAAAATCACTTTCAACATTGGTTGGAACTTGTAATCAGAAATAAGCTCCATTGTAAGAGGTGCAAGCTTGACTTCAATCAGTTATTTTTATTTAGTGTCAAGGATGCTGGAAATTATCCCTTTTATTGTAGACTAATACAAAAAAAGTTTGCAATGCAAAGGTATGGGATTAAACGTCAGATATCAACCACATTGAAACCTCTCCACCCCTCCCCCTCCCCAAGCCTAGTCATCCTACTAGTTCCACTGTTTGCACCCTTGTATACCTGTCATTAGCACATTTTACCCAGCCAGCCCCGTTTCATTCTGACCTTCATGTTTTTAGTCTGAACAAAGGTTCTGACCCGAAACGTCATCTATTCCTTTTTCTCCAGTGATGCTGCCTGGGCCACTGAGTTATTCCAGCACCTTGTGTCTATCTTCAGTATAAACCAGCATCTGCAGTTTCTTCCTAGACCTTGAAAGAATTTGGCCCAGGTATCGGGCATTTTGCTATCTCACCACATAGAGAACTAATCAAGTATGGTTTTAGACTGCACTGTTGGATCTGTATTCAGATAAGATCACTGCATCGTACTCAAGAAGTCACAAAAATGAAATAAACTTCACTTGAAACACTTTATCTTCGAACTCTAATGACTGCCACTGCCATTTATAGGGTAAATTTTACTTCGGAGTCATGTGAGTGACTACGTGAAGAGCCCGCTCAGCACGCATGCGCGGCATTACGTTTCAAGCAGGCAACAGCGGCAGGCGGGAGTCAGGCGCTCCCGCTACAAGTCTGAAGGAAGAAGCTTTAGGTAAGTACTTACCTTCAGTTTTAACCAGCGACTCGCATCTGCTTGTTGCTCCAGGTGAAGCAAAGCAGCAGACGCAAGCGGCCCCCGTTGGACTCCGGGGAAGGAGCGTTCCGTTCGCGGAAGGGGGAGAGACGGCACAGGATCGCACGCGCTGCGGTCCACAGACAGAGCTGCGCCGGTTTCCAGTCCAGAGGCACAGCGGGAGTCAGGCCCTCCTGCTTCAGTTAAAAACGGACCATCAGATAAATCTACTCTGAGGTCGGTTTTTCCTGGCAAAGGAGAGTTTTGCCTTGTTCCAACAGCTCAAGAAAAAAGAACAGAACAAGACTCTCCAAGAAACCTGTCCCCAGGCGTCTCATCAGTGAGGGACAGAGGGCGGTAGGACCGCTAACCCGGCGCTCCACCATCCACGACACCGAGCCGAGCCCAGTTCCACTAGCGCCTGAGCAGCGGACTGGATGTCAAGACATCCGGCAGGTGGTATCCGATTCGCCGGACGGGGACGTCTCACCGCCCGCTTAGGGCAGAGACAGCCGCCTGAGCCGCATGGAGCGGCTCGTGGAACATAAACTCCAGCGAGACTTGCTTTATGGGGAGCAGTTTCACAGAGGGAGTTCAGGCACTCCCTCCACAGTGCCTCATGCACTGGCCATTGCTTCCTCCTCATCCGAGGATAGCTTTGGCGACCAGGGCTGGCCTGGTCAAGAAGAAGGGGCACTGGCTGAACAACATCGGGAGTATGCTTTGAGGTACAGGATCAGGAAGAGCTGTTGGGTGTGGCCGCTACGTGGTTTCACCACGAGCGAGATGGCTTCAGTCTTAACTGATGGCCAGCCTACTACCTGTCTTTTCCGAAAAACCTCTCCAATACAGGTAGCCATTAGGCGTTGGTTTCATCACGCCTCCCCTAAATTGCATTTACTCAAAGTGTCCGCCATTATTGAGGGAAACATTTAGCAGCGCATTTTAACCCAAATATCTCAAAATTGCATTTGATAACCTGACGTCGGCTATCCATGTCCACCTGCTCATTCCAGAAGGGCAAGGTAGTATGGCAAAACACCTGACCCTACTGTTCAACTTCTCAAGGGGAGTCACAAACCTGCCCTCAATCAATGAAATTAACAGGACTGTAAGAACACCGACCTGACAACCACAGATCCTGCTACCTGGCACTTATCAAACCAGTCCTAAAAAACTGGACGAAGTGTTCAAACTATTCGGCACAAGAGGGCAGAGTCTGGAATGAGCGCCACACTAAACCAGACAGCAGTACCTCTACGCGTTCACCAGGGGTGTCTACCTCATGGTACTGGTGAAAGCTCGGGGCCTGCATGCCAATCCCGTAAGCCTTTTAGGCCACGGCCCAGAGCAGGCCCCATGGAAAATGCGCCACCCCCCAACAAACATCGTCCCTACAAGAACAAGGAACCAGAAACCGAAGAAAACAACAATGAAGACAGATAAGTATGATTCCTACCATCACATAAAGGTGAAGGGTAACTGGTGATTTAACCCCGGATGCAATTCTAATATCCGGCCTTACATACTTTACTGATTTTAGCAAATACCGTCTATCCAACATCCATTCAGTACTTCCAATAATTTTTCGTGGCCTGGTGTCTGCCGCTGAATTAGTATCCCTGGTAGATACGTAGCGCATAACCAAATATTCCTTTGGACACACCATTGCCAAGTTTAATTTGCCAATTCATCACAAGCTGGTGATATCTTTCCACCCATATGACTTATATATGCCATCACCGAGGTATTATCTATCTACCATCTACCATGCTGCAGTTTCATTCCTGAGCAATAAGATTTTAGCCCATGAAATGCACTTAACATTTCTAACCCTTAGTGTTATGTAGGTTAGCTTCTTATATATTCCATCTCCCCCATAGCTCGAGATGGTATCAGTTGTACCGTTACCAATCTGTTTGTAATAGCACAGATGGGTTGACCTCTGTGAATTTCCATATTAGTAAGTCATTAACATATTAAATGTGTCAGGTTGGTGTCCATTTTGACGAGTGGGGTGGACAATGGATCCCAGCTGTTCAAACAATTGTTAGTGGCAACCACTGCCTAACATGCCGATTCCTAAATTATTCCCACAATAAGGATATCATAACTATGCCATTATTCTATGATTTGGGTGTTGCAGCAGTCCCAACACTGGTTTCAAATTTTCCCCAGTTGGATATATGAATAGCAAGGATCTTAAATTTAATACTTGCCATAGACTAGCCTGCTGCACACTAAGTCTTTAGCACTGCTAAACATATCCATTTTTTAAAATGAATATATTGCACAACATTGTGAAGTATTGATAATCCATAATAATACGGCATCCCCCATCTTTCTTATTTCTAATAAAGATGTTTGAGACAAATCCTGGTGTTCAGATTTGGTTTATTCCATTACCAGCATGTATATAGAAGTCCGGTTTATGTACTGGAGGGTTTAGGTTCGTGTAGAACTCTATCAGATATCCCTTAAACTGCTAAGGATATATCTGTCCATAGATATATTACACCAAGCTTCAACAGTAAAGTTGCAATGTCCCCCCCCAACTTTCCGTGCTCCCTATTAATGCTGGAGCCCCAAATTCACCTACCTCCATGGTTATTGGTGGTAACCAAGTTATTTTTCTTAGTTTCATATGCGGTTTGTGGAGAGCCTAAAGGTTAATGTTAGAGTTGCATCTCCACAGTGGTCGTCCCGGCCAAACCCTAAACAGGACGCTGCTGCTGGGTACCTCTGCCCAATTCTTTGTAGTATAATTACAAAAAACACACTACCTCTTAGGGGATGCACATGAGGTTAATGTCTTCCCCAGAAATCCTTTGGATGCTTTAACCAGCCCCAAAATCAAGCCCCCACGCCAATTTTTTTCCTGTTTAGACAGAACTCCCCCCCCCCCCCCCAAATAACGGGGTCTATAGCCCTTTGCTTACTGAGTATAGCGAACTAGGGTCTAGAGCTGGCTGAATGGCCCTTCAAACTGCACATTTCAAAAAATAGTGCTAATGGCATCCTTATGGTCACTAATTTTGTACACCTTTTTTTAACATGCGGGCCAGAGCTGTTATGCCCGCCATGAGACCTTTCAGAGTATTACGGATTTTCCCAACTCGTCTGCAAATGCACCTGTAACAATGGCTACATTAAGAGCACCACAATATTCCCGGGGTATAGAACCCTTGCCAACACTTCAGCAAAATATTAGCTTGAAGTTAATGGGTGGACTCACAGTCCTACAATACTCACAGCCATCCTTCTCGAGATCATTCTCCGTGAGTTCTGCTGGCAGTACTGCTCATCATGTTCAGCAGGTTGTTTTTCCCCCCCCTTCAATAGGGGACAGTGGCTCCATCACCTGCTCAGGTTTTACCCCGTCAGACCTTCCATACCCTCCTCAGAGGCGTCTGACATTTCATGCAGCCCATATGGGAAACTGCTGTGGGACTTATATTTATTTGCCCACTGTGGCTATCCTCCAATCCCAGAGCCTGCCACTGTGGAGAAATTTACTCCAGCAAACCGCTCCAGCCGACTTACATGCTCTCGGGCACTAGTCGTCGCGGGTGCTTAATATATGGGGCCGCTCCTGCCGACCTTGGTGCTCTCGGGCACTAGTCGCACGCAGTTTTTCCCGCAGCCGGTCCCCATGCCTACGGGCACTGGTCGTTCCCCATGGTCCTGGTACTCACGGGCACCTCTACCTGTTTAGGGTGAGTTTGGCACTCGCTCAACAACTGGGAGATGCTGGTGCCGACATTTATTGCTGCCTGCTGCTTGTCATAAAACAACAGCAAACCCTGTGTTGGCAGCCCTTCAGCTCTATACTGACATCAGTAGCTGGTTGCCTGCTGTTCTGCAACACACCAGTAAACGACCTGTGGCTGTGCCCTGACGTCCTTGGCTGGCCGCCTGCTGCTCTTCAAAATACAACAGCCACGTCTTTAAAAAAAGCACCAAAAAGGTAAGGGAAATTTGTTCTTACCTGTACACCTGGTTTTCAGCCTGCCGTTTGGGAGGCAAAAACGTCCTTCCTCCCGCAGCCCCACGGACCCCGTAGCGCAGGTCCACAGGGCTGCTGTCCCCGATGTCACAACTCTCTCTCCTGCTTCCGGTGGCACAGCCGCGTCAATCAGCTCCGGAGCCCCTAGCTGGACGTAGTGTCTAAAAATATTCCCGACTTGGTCTGGAAAGTCCCGGGACGTGTAGCTTTGCACCCGCCCGGCAGCAGTCAATCTTGCCGGTGCGGGGAGTGACGTCGGGCACAGCTGTTCTGTGCTAAAAATAGCCGCTTAGGAATCCTCTCCGGAGGATTTGCGCTAAACGGCTGCTGCTGCTGGTTCTGGCTGCAATGTTTCTGCAGTCTCCCCTCCAGCTCCTGCAGCTTCTTGTATTTGCTACCTGCAAGGTAAGTGGAAAAATTTTTGCTGTCTCTTACCTGCTTCTTTGCATTTCCCTCTAGGGAGACGTCGTCTCCCACGTCTGACTCGTTGAATGCGTGTATGCGATATGACACGCATGCGTCGTGCGGGCTTCTTTCACGTAGTCACTCACGTGACTCCGAAGTAAAATTAATATCTTGCCACCAATTCAGCAAGCGCCCCAAGGGGTCTACCCTCCCACGATGGTGAATGTCGCACCATCATTGATTAACCACTTGAGTATTTCACCAGGTATACACACTTATGGGATTTGTAACTTCTACCATGGATCCAAGGATACTTTATGGTAGACATCGACCTTGAAGATGCATACTATTCAATACCTTTTCATATACGTTTCGGATATATCACAATTACCTGGATGGGGTAACCATGATGAGCATTGCCATTTTCATTCACTGCACATCTCGCGTGTGTATGTGACAAATAAACTTGATTTGAGTATTGAATTGGCATTTAAGCCGAAGCTATTCCAGAATCAAACCAGCCCTGACACTTAATAAACATTCCGTCATGGCATGTCTATATGTTAACGACAGACTATCCTTGGATATAGCTTTATTAGTTGCATTAGCTACTAACTTATTTAGCGGGCTCTGTCATATATCCAGATATTTACGTTGACCATCCACAACATTATCTATCTGGTAATCATTAAGACTATCAGTTATGGTAACATTTAACCACCAATCAACTACGTGGCAAAGTAATTGGGATAGTAGCAGCATTACCAGCTACTGAACATTGTACCTTTCCTATGAGCAGAGATACTAGAGATACTAGTGTTCAAACTATCTCCATATGGGGGCAAATGGACAAATCTGGAGTGTTATCATGGAATTTATCTGCATAGGAAGGATTATGGTTGTACACTTCCATCCTTTTTTGAGTAACATCTTATGTGTCCTGATGTGTTACTGAGCTTGTAATACTCAGTGCCAATGCGAATTGACTTAAACGTGTTATATATCAAATTACTTACTTCTAGTGAAGCATTTGCTCAGTAATGCACCATTTTGCATGTTCGTTTATAAGTTAACAACATCACAGTGGTGGCATATACCAAACCACTTGGGCGGAGAACATCGATATTAGGCGACAATTTATTAACAATTGGTAACCGTATGTCATCAAACGTTTGACCATCAGTAACTTACCTATCAGGTGAGCTAAATGCTGTAAACAAACATTTAAACTAAAAAAATGTGCTGAAATTACTAAGCAATATGGACATCAGATATTGATTTCCTTATATTCAATTAAATCGCCACGTACTAACCTACGTCGCATGAAACCAATCTCAAGGCAGCGGCGATGGATACATTCCCGCGTATTGAGGGGTGGGGGGGAATCTAATCTCTATGTTCTCCCTTCCTTCTACCTCTTCAATAGGTACTACGGCTTCATCAGTCGGGTACTACGCAAATTACAGTGGACTAAGTCCACAGGCATCGTTCCCAGTGATCCTCGATATGGTCATTAAAAGAATTGCAGAATTGGGAAGACCACTGCTGTGCTTGGATCAGCAGCACTATCAACCTGATGACAGCATTCCGTTGCATAGCCACTAGGGAACATACCTGAGGACCATCAAGAAATGGGAAACTGTTCAAAAACAGGAACTACACATTCAACTACAACAAAAACCTGTACTGGAGTTCCTGGCAGGTCTTCACCACAATGAAGGAAATGTTCTCTCAGCCTACTCAACTTGGACAACAACAGGGCAAAGGGTACCACTCACTGGTGATCAGATACAGGAGAGGTATATTCAATCCATTCCCCAGAAATAGGTACACCAAAATTGGGATGTCAGTGAAATCCTGACATACCTTAGGGGATGATCACCAGCCAGGTCCCTCACCCTGGAACAGCCTACCCTGAAGATGGATATGCTGGTGGCCTTACCTCAACACAAAGAGCCAGTTCTCCCATCTACTGCGATTGAACAACAAATAGTGTCACATTTCCCATTCAAGGACTGGCCAAACAGAACAGACCAGGAACATCAGGTCCAGTCATGGAATTCCGGGTATAGCCACCTGAACCACGTTTTATGTGTCATGACCCACTTAGAGATGTACATCGACACAATAAGGAATACCGAGGGAGAGGAAAAAGCCTTATGGGTCAGCCACAAGAAGCCTCATGGTCGGGTGACGAGCTAAACTATCTCTAGTGGCTCAAGCAGGTACTGGGAGTTGCTGGAGTAAATACTAACGTGTATAAATCATATTCCACCAGGACAGTTTCCACGTCAGTAATTAAGAGGATGGATGAGCCTATGGACCACATCCTGGCTACTGCAGGGTGGTCTAGGCAGTATACGTTCCAAACTTTTATAACAAACCACTGACAGAAACTGTATCGTTTGCAGAAAAAGAATCTGCAAAAAATATATAATTTAAGCCCGGGGGAGCATTGGGTCTTGTTGTTGTTAATAACACCATTATTGTTCTACAAACAGATTCATGGTTGATTACGATAACATACTTCCTCCCTCGAATGACTTCGGCAGCGAGTGAAGTATGAACTGTTACACGGTTTGAAATCACAGAGCTTTAAAATCTTCACGTAGTCACTCACGTGACTCCGAAGTAAAATAGTAAGATTAAACGAGAACTTACCTGTTTGAAGTTTGATCTGTATTTTATGAGGCGTTACGATGAGGGATTACGTGCCCTCCGCTCCCACCCTCAATAATATGGGTCAAACTGATAACTGAGGTCTCCTTTTCTTTACTATGTTTATTTCAATAACTGTGTCTATCTGTGATTCCACACCGCTGCTTTGAAGTATGCCGCGCATGCGTGCTGAGCGGGCTCTTCACGTAATCCCTCATCGTAACTCCTCATAAAATACAGATCAAACTTCAAACTGGTAAGTTCTCGTTTAATCTTACTATTTTTCAGCATCGCTGCAGCCTTGTATGGGACTGAAGCAATAGACTGATGAGATAGATTGGTTGAAAAACAGTGTTCATGGGATGTGGGGAACATTGACAAGATAATATTTGTTGGCTTTTCCTGACTGCTGAAGATATTGAGTCAACCAAGTAATTCAGGACAGAGGATATTGTTGACAGGCGAGGTCCATTTCATGTTGTGCATTCATCCATCACAATCAAAAAAGATTTGTATAAAGTCTAAAGATGAAGCTTATTCCGCCCGATCATTTGAGATTTTAATGATTGCAAGGATATTTACAGAAAGCACTAAAATCTTTGTGATTTTATAACAAATAACTATTGAATAATTTTCAAACATGACTACAAGACACACATGCAGGAACTGATAGTCACAATGAAATGATGTTGGAGGCACTCAAAGTATTCGCTGAATTAATGAAGTCAAATTTCAAAACCATTGACACCTGTGATTTTGGGAGGGTGATCTCCTTTTCTATTGCTGCAAAAAGCCATCCAACTTCATCCCACCCATCAACCCTTCATCACCGACCGGGAAGGTTAAATGCAGCAAGTGCTCCTCTCACTTCTATGTCTGAAGAAGGGTCTCGATCCAAAATGTCGCCTATTCCTTCGCTCCATAGATGCTGACTCACTGCTGAGTTCCTCCAGCATTTTTGTCTACCTTCTATGTATAGGCAGTCCCTTTTGCCTGCCTCAGTTCCGCACAGGCTCCTGGTTCCATCTGCCCATCATCACCTTCCCTCATCTGGTTCCAATTATCACCTACCAATCTCAGTCTCACCACTCCTCTCACCACTTTATACTTGCCATCTTCCCTCTGCTCTCTCAGCCCAGGTGCAGAGTCTTAACCTGAAATGTTGACCATCCCTCCACCTCTCCAGATTCTGCCTGAACTGCTTTTTGTTTTGTTATTCTAGATTCCAGCATTTGCATTCTCTTGTGTTTTAATTATATATGTTAGAAATGCATTAAGATCATAAGGTCATAAGGAACAGGAGTAGAATTAGGCCACTCCACCATTCAATCATAGCTGATCTATGTCTGCCTCTTAACCCCATTCTCATGCCTTCTCCCTATAACATCTGACACCTGTACTAATCAAGAATCTATCTATCTCTGTCTTTAAAATATCCACTGTCTTGGCTTCCACGGCCTTCTGTGGCAAAGAATTCCACAGATCCTCTGATCTATCTCTGCCTCTTAACCCCATTCTCTGACTAAAGAAATGTCTCCTCATCTCCTTCCTAAAAAAGCATCCTTTAATCCAATGATCTCTAGTCAATTCCTGCTCCACAACCCTTTCAAGAATGTCCGGAATTTTAGAGATACAACATGGAAACAGGCCCTTCAGCCAACCAAGTCCACTATCCTGCACACTAGGGATAATTTACAATTTACGGAAGCCATTTAACCTACAAACCTGTATATCTTTGGAAAGTGGGAGGAAACCAGAGCAAATGGTGAAAACCTATGTGGTGACAGAGACAATGTACACGCTCCATACAGACAGCACCCATAGTCAGGATCAAACGGGAATCTCTGGAGCTATAAGGCAGGAGTATGCCACTGGTGGTAATCACCAATGCATGGGTGATTATTTATGCTCAGTTTCTGTCTAACCTTTCCACCAATTATCTTATATATCTCCACCTCACTCAACGGCATGTCCTTTCTATCCAAGATTTCTCTTAATTTATTCACACCTAGCCATTAGCTTGTTTAAGAAAGAACTGCAGATGCTGGTATAATTGTAGACACAAAAATCATATTGAATTACAATTACCTTTTTGTTAGATGAAAAAGTGTCACCTAAGTTAAAATGAACATCAATAACTGACAATTCTCATCCAACATATATGTGGGACTTTACGCAAGTCATATCTTCTGGTCGAGCCAGGTGTGGCTAGATGGTCTCCCAGCGATTCGTGGACATATTCCAATGGCCGGACTGGCTTGCCCACCATGGCACCGGGATCCCACCAGGAAGGAAAGCCCGGCGATCTGCGACCATATCCCAACTGCAGACCTGGATCGCCTGCCGCGGAACTGGGAAACCCACTCATGGGGTAAGCCGCCGAGCCTGACTGCTCCTCACCCCTGAAGACCAGGAATCAGAGAGGAGGATGGAGGGAGACAATGGTTTGAATGTGCATATATTTGGATGTATGCATTCAAAGCTTAAAATTGATTTAATCATGAAAAAGACACACGATACTACTTGTTAGAGATTCAGCATGTCGCCAAATTCTGTAACAAACTTCCATGGGAAGTATTAGAAAGTACTTTAGTAGCACTGTAGGAAGTATCCTGACTAGTTGCACATTGGCCTGGTATTGCAATTTCAATGCACACAAGAGCAAGAGGCTACAGAGAGTGGTAGACTCAGCCCGGTCCATCACAGGCACAGCCCTTCCCTCCATCAAAAGCATCTATATGAGACATCACCTCAAGAAATAGGTATCAATCACCATTATCTGAAGATCTTAAAGAATCTCCATTATCTGTACCAGGCCCTCTTTTAAATGCTCCAGTCAGCCAGGAGATACAGAAACCTAAGGTCACACTATGACAGGCTCAGGAACATCTACTTTCCAATGACCGCCAGGTTCTTGAACAACTAGTGCAACCGTCAGTAATGGAACCTACAGAGCGCAGTTACCTCAGCAAAGGATCACAACATACTGTAGAAACATAGAAACATGGAAAATAGGTGCAGGTGTAGGCCATTTGGCCCTTTGAGCCAGCACCGCCATTCAATATGATCAAGGCCGATGATCCAAAATCAGTACTCCGTTCTGGCTTTTTCCACAGATCCCCTGAATCCTTTAACCCTAAGAGCTAAAATCTAACTCTTTCTTGAAAACATCCAGTGAATTGGCCTCCACTGCCTTCTGGGGCAGAGAATTCCACAAATTCACAACTCTCTGGCTAGTCTCAACAAACTATCTTATACTACCATGGACCTGTTTTATTTTCTATTTGTATTTTGCTCAAATGTCTTCTTTTTGCACAGTCTATTTTTTGCTTTGTTGTCTTGGCAAATTCATGAGTAACTTATGAATATTTTATGTTTTTTAGTGTTGTCTGAGCCTATGTGCTTGTGATGTCATTGCATCATTCTACCCGCATTTCACCTTTCTTGTAATATGACAATAAATTCAACTTGTATGCATGTTAAGTATGCTGCATGATGGAAAACAACTTTCCATGAAGACCAGGAATATCCGCATTGCATTGAGTTTTACCGTTGAAATTTAGTCCCATTGAAAGCAAAAGAGAGGTGGATTTCAGAGGCAGAGTGCAACCTGCTACAACTACTTAACAACAGGGATTAGCTTAAACGACAGGCTAAACTTACAAAGCAAAATACTCTTGCATTTTGGCACAACTATCTCCTGTGCCATATTAATCTTGCTATTTTCCAGACACAAGGAACTGAAGATGCTGAATTACAAAATAGACACAAAGTGCTGGAGTAACTCAATGGGTCAAGCAGCATCTTGGGAGGTGTAGATCAACCATATTAATCTCTGTCAATATTGTCTTCACCACTTATATTATGCATGATACACATTCCACCATGTAATCCAGTTCGGGATTTGAGTGGGAATGCAGTTCCTGATAACAGCCTGTTCTCCTAATACTTTGTAATGGTTTGATTTCAAAACAGGAGGATATGGATACGTAGATGACGTTTCAGGTTGGGACCCTTCTACTACCTTCTGGAGAAGGGGCCTAATCTGAAACATCACTTATTAATGTTCTCCAGAGATGCTGCCTGACCTGCTGTTATTCTGGCACTTTATGTCTTTTCGGGTAAACCAGTATCTGCAGTTCCTTGTGTCTAGAGAATAGATTGATATGGCACAGGAAGTCATTGTGACAAATTGGAAAATTATTTTTATTTTTATTTTCCTTGTTATTTCTAATTTTCTGGGCATTAGTTTTGGACAGTTATTCACAGAATTACATTCAGAATAAAAAAACATAAAGAAAGCAAATCTGAAAACACAAAGGCTGTGGTTGCAGAAATCATGAGCTAAGCAAAGTGCTGGAGTAACTCAACGGGTCAGGCAGCACCTTCTTCAGACTCAGCGATGTCCCAACTCAAAACCTCATCTGTCTACAGCTGCTGCCTGACCTATTGAGTAAGTAAGTCGATGTGGCAAAAAAAAGAGTTGGGGGATAGTGTACATTTGGAATAAGGACAGTTTGACATAACCATCCACAGGCAAGCATAACTAGGGTCCAAGAGAGTGCCCAAGGCTACATTTTTAACTTGAAGAAAGTGAGAAGAGTCAAAAGAGAAGTTGTTGAGGGTGAGGACAAGTTCTGCAAGGAGGAGGAGAATGTCAGCAGAGGGAAATTTCTTGAGAAAAAACAAAGTGCTGGAGGCACTCACCTTCTTCAGACACAAACACAAAACGTCATCTGTCCATTTCTCTCCACAGCTGGTACTTGACCTGCTGAGTTCCTCCATCACATGGGTTTTCTTGAGCAAAAACAATCTGGCTGTGCATGTAGATATCCTCCACACAAACAGTGCCTCCAATTTCATGTACCTGCCCTCCTCCGATATTCTTTTTATTCTCATTTCCTCTTGGGAACTGCCTAGATTTGTCACAGGCGCAACAACAATAGATGAAAATCACCTAAATCGAAAACATTAACATTTCAAATGGTAACAAGTGGAAATAAAAACATTGTTCTCTGGGCCAGTGTGAGCTGTCTTGCCCATATGGTAACTGAGCACGTGCTTGCAGAAATGAGCAGAGTGATACAACTCTGTGCCAACTGGCCGCAAATATTTACAGACTCTCAACAAACAAATGTACGTGGCCCTCTTAAAGGGTTTATACAAAGCTGTTAACACTTCTTATTCTGTGCTTGTTTCATTGGTTACTATTACAGAAAAATATGCCAATAGTAGCATTTTCACTGAGATTTTGGAGAGTCCCCACAATCCTGCCACACAGCAGGACATAAATAATATAATATTTTTCCACGATGCTCTGTTTCAATTTTCTTGTCTTGAACCAATACCAACTGCTCTTTTCTTAGCAGTTCCCCATATGCTGCACAGCACATAAAATCCGCCCTTTTATCTCACCTCTTCCCATTGTCCAGAAAGCCAAGTATTCATTCCAGTTAAAGCAGTGTTTTACTGAACCATGTTCCAATTTATTGTATTGTATTTGGTGCTCATGATGTGATCTCTTCTCCACAGCCTCCAACCTTATCATTTACCAATCCCGCGCTGCTTGATTTCCTTCATATAATTCACAGACAGGACTGCCCTGGCAGACCCATTGTTTCTGCCTCCTCCTGCCTCACAATCATAGTCGTAGAATCATACAGTGTGGAAACAGGACCTTCAGCTCAACGTGCCCACACTGGCCAACATGTCCCAGCTACGCTAGACCCACCTGCATGCATTTAGTCCATATCCCTCCAAACCTGTCCTATCCGTATAAAATTTAAGAAACAAAATGCAGAACTAATCTCCAAATACCTTGATTCCATCTTACCCGGGTGGCGGCGCGGCTCTGGCCAGCAGCGGCCTCTGCAGCCTGTCCGCGTTTTTATTATTTTTGTCTGTGTTTTTATGTAGTGTTTGTTATTTTATGTTGGGGTGTGTGTGTGGTGGGAGGGGGGGGGAAACTTTTTGAATCCCTCCCTGCACTGGAGACCCGACCTTTTCTCGTCGGGCCTCAGTCATCGTTGAGGCCGCAACGAGGAGCGGCCTCCAACAGGAAGAGACCGGGGACTCAGGTGCCGACTCACCGTTGCCGTCGCGGAGCTGGCCGAGTCCGGAGCGGTGGAGGAGCGCTGCTGCTGCTGATGCTGTTGCTGCTGCTGCTGCTGCTGCTGCCGGAGAGTCGGAGGCTCTCTACAGGTCTGTGGACGACGGCGCCGGGAGCCCACGGCTCCCTGGGGGGGAGACCGCTTTTCGGGGCTCCTGCAACGGCGACTTCTCCCGCCCGAGTTGCGGGGTCGAAGAGCTCCTGGAGCGGGGCCTACATCACTGCCCCGCGCGGCTGGAATGGCCGCGGACTCTGCGAGCGCACACCGGGGGCTCTAACACCAAGACCCGGTGTGCGACCTCGCACCACCCGGCGTGGCTTTAATGGCCGCGGGACAATCGCCATCGCCAGCCGGGGGCTATGACTTTGACTCTGGGGGGGGGGGGGGGGGGGGGGGGGGGGGGGGGGGGGGGGGGGGTGAGTGCAGTGGAGAGATAGAGTTTATTTGGCCTTCCATCACAGCTATGTGATGGATGTTTATGTTAAATGTAATTATTGTTGTGTCTGGGGTCTATTTGTATGTAATGTATGGCTGCAGAAACGGCATTTCGTTTGGACCTCCAGGGGTCCAAATGACAATTAAATTGACTCTGACTCTGACTCTGACCCTCCAGCCCTCTCCTCCTCCCTAGTTTAGTCCCGTCCAACCTACATCCGAGAAACACATGCCCTTCAACAGTTCAATAAGTTTTCATTTCTCAGCCCCCACTTCTGTCTCCTTAGCATGGACATCCAGTCCTTTCACACCTCCACCCTACACCAGGAAGGTCTCAAGGCCCTCTGGTGCATCTTTGAAGTGAGATCCAATACATTTCCCTCTACTGGCACTCTACTCACCCTTACAGAACTTGTCCTCACCCTCAACAACTTCTCTTTTGACTCCTCTCACTTTCTTTGTGTTAAAGATATAGCCATGGGCACTTGCATGGGTCCCCGCTATGCATCCTCTTTTGTGGGTTACATCGAACAGTCCTTGTTCCAAATGTACACTGGCATCAACCCCACCTCTTTTTCCGTTGCATCGACAACTGCCTTGGGGCTGCCTCCTGCACTCATACAGCATTTGTTGATTTCATTAACATTACCGATTAACCTCTACCCTGACCTTAAATTCATTTGGATATTCTCCGACACACCTGTCCCCTTTCTTGTTCCCTCTCCATCACAGATGATGAACTATCAACAGAGTGAGGCCTCATGCAAACTGGAGGAACAACACCTCATACCCCGTTCGGGTAGCTTAGAACCCACTGGTATGAGCATTGAATTAACTAATTTTCAGTAACTAACCTAAACCCCACGCCCACTCTTTTTCTCTGTGCCCCACCTGGATGCATATATTTTCCCCTCTACCTGCCCTTTTCCCTATATTTCTTCCTCTAGCTTCACAATTCACAACTCTTCAATCTTTATCTTACACCCCTTGGCTTTTTCATCTCTGTCTGACCATATGCCTTTGACCCGCCCTTCACCTGTGTCCATCTATCACTTGCCAGGCTTTGTCCTGCCTCTCCTTTCTTCCAGCTTTCTTCCCCCTGCTCAATTACAAACAGCCTGAAAAAGGGTCCTAACCTTAAACATGGTGTCAGAGAGATCAAGAAAGTGGAAAGAGGTGTCAAAGAAAGTGGAGGCACTATAGGATGCCATATATTAGAATATGTAGCATGCAATCCTGGATAATGCTTGGTTTGAAAACGATGTAAACCAAATTTCAAAAGGTTTGAAGTGATTTTAATAGTCAATATGGTAAAAACTATTTTCTCTGACTGAGAAAAATTAAGGGCCATCAATTTCCATTTGCCAGAAGGAGAATGGTGAGAGGTGTTGAGAGAAATCTCTTTTTACAGTGAGCTGTTGGAGCATGAAATTCTTTGCCGCGGGGACTAGCTGACGCACAGACTGCTACATCTTTTATGTGAAAATTCAATAATAGTATGAACCAGAAGATGCAAAGCTGTGAGGAACGAGTGGAGCTGTATAACCGCTTTTGAATTGTATAGAGATAACACAATCATGATGACCCAAATTGCATCCTTTTTGGCTACATGTCACGTCTATTTACTTGGCCCAATCTAGCCTTCTGATAAATGATATTCCAATTACTTTTGGTGGTAGAATCAACAATGGTGGTGAACTGAAGATTGAATAGAAGATGCATTGTTTATTTTTATTTGAATAGCGCCAATGTAATGGGTCATACTTCAAATGACACCTGCATCCTATTGTTGGCCAAAGTAACCTGTTTAATTATAGGATATGTTGTACATGAAGATAAACATTGAACCCATTTGAGGAGTGTATTGAAGTCTATTGGGTTACAAGGGTATTTGGAGCAACTCTGCCAGATACAGGGCTCACAATCAGGTTCCATCTCCTCTCAGGTATCTTGCAAAGTACAGCTGTGGGATTGTAGAATGGTGTATGATAAGAAAACTACCATTGTTAGAATATCTGCAAAGTGGCAATGCTACTGCATTTAACAACATCTTGGCCACACCACCCTGGCCACACACTAATTTCATCCCTGCTATCAGGTAGAAGGTACAGGAGCCTGAAAACTGTAACATCCAGGTTCAGGAACAGCTTCTTCCCTACAGCCTATTAAACACCACAACCTCTAATAAGCTCTGAACTACATAGACTATTATTATTATTATTATTATTATTATTATTATTATTATTATTATTATACTATTATTGGGGGGTTTTGTGTGAGTATGTATGTGCGCATGTGCGTGTGTATATATATATATATATATATAAATATATATATATATATGATATACATATATATGTGTGTATTTGTGAGTATGGGTATATATGTACACACTGAACTTTTATTTTCTCTCTCGTTTATTATATGGTTTACTGTGTACTATGTTTACATATTATGTTGTGCTGCTGCAATCAAGAATGTAATTGTTCTATCTGGGACATATGACAATAAAACACTCTTGACTTTTTTGACATATGGGCTATTGTCAAATCCATCATTTCATCGCTTTCTCATATTGGCACAATGCATATAGACATAGAAACATAGAAATTAGGTGCAGGAGTAGGCCATTCGGCCCTTCGAGCCTGCACCGCCATTCAATATGATCATGGCTGATCATCCAACTCAGTATCCCGTACCTGCCTTCTCTCCATACCCCCTGATCCCCTTAGCCACAAGGGCCACATCTAACTCCCTCTTAAATATAGCCAATGAACTGGCCTCAACTACCCTCTGTGGCAGAGAGTTCCAGAGATTCGCCACTCTCTGTGTGAAAAAAGTTCTTCTCATCTCGGTTTTAAAGGATTTCCCCCTTAACCTTAAGCTGTGACCCCTTGTCCTGCACTTCCCTAACATCGGGAACAATCTTCCTGCATCTAGCCTGTCCAACCCCTTAAGAATTTTGTAAGTTTCTATAAGATCCCCTCTGAATCTCCTAAATTCTAGAGAGTATAAACCAAGTCTATCCAGTCTTTCTTCATAAGACAGTCCTGACATCCCAGGAATCAGTCTGGTGAACCGTCTCTGCACTCCCTCTATGGCAATAATGTCCTTCCTCAGATTTGGAGACCAAAACTGGTCTGCAATATAGTTTATCTTCATTTACCTTTTCATTTGTCTGCCATCTTCCCTTTCACCCTTGGCAAATATCAAGGGAGCGAAGAGTCAAGAGAGTTTTATAGTCATGTGTCCCTGACAGAACAATGAAATTCTTATTTGCAACAGCACAACAGAATATTTAAACATTGTCACAAAATGTTGTAGTAACTCAGCAGGACAGGCAGCATCTCTGGAGAGAAGGACGTATCGGGTCGAGACCTTTCTTCTGACTGAGAGCCAGGGGAGAGGGAGCCTAGAGATATAGAAGGGTAAGATGTGAAACCAACAGATCAAAGCGGATGATGATAAGGAAATGTAGAATGGTTCATTATCAGCTGAGGGGAAGGTGACATCACAAATACAATCAGTAATATTTGTGTGTGGGGTGGGGGGTTATTCCAAATAAACAAACAATAATAGTAGAAATAGGCAAAACCAAAAAGGATAAGGGGGAAATCCTTTAAAACCGAGATGAGAAGAACTTTTTTCACACAGAGAGTGGTGAATCTCTGGAACTCTCTGCCACAGAGAGTAGTTGAGGCCAGTTCATTGGGCCAGAATTATTTGGAAGAATGTGGAATAGATCATTATTAGCTAGGAGAAGGTAACAACAAAGCAAACAGAGATAAAATGTAATCAAGGACAGTCAAACTTGTCGTTGAACTGGGAAGGGGGAAGGGATGGAGAGGGAGGGAAAGCAAGGGTTACTTGAAGTTAGAGAAGTCAATATTCATACCGCTAATGTGTAAGGTGCCTAAATGAAATATGAGGTGTTGTTCCTCCAATTTGTGTTGGGCCTCACTCTGACAATGGAGGAGGCCCAGGACAGATAGGATCTATGTGGGAATGGGAGGGGGAGTTAAAGATGTTTAGCAACCGGGAGATCAGGTAGGTCTTGCCGGACTGAACGGAGGTGTTCAGCGAAACAATCGCTGAGCCTGCGCTTGGTCTAACCGATATATAGGATTTCACACCTGGAACAGCGGATACAGTAGATGAGGTTGGAGGAGGTGCAAGTGAATCTCTGCCTCACCTGGAAAGTCTGTCGGGGTCCTTGGACGGAGTCAAGGGTGGAGGTATAGAGACAGGTTTTGTATCTCCTGCAGTTGCAGGGGAAAGTACCTCATGAGGGAGTCTGAACCTCATTCCGCTAGTTCCCCGAATTTGCTTGAAAGCATTTCAATATCTTAATGTCGCTCTTCCACCAGCAGTGGAAAACCAGCACACATAAACATCAACCAACTTTTATTGTCAGTAATTATGCAGATAGGCTGATCTTCACAAATTAAAAGTTATTAACTAATTATGATGTGGCAGGATATTCACCTTTCAAAATTAAATTATAGCAGTATTAGAAAATCTATGTGTGCTGTGAATAATTGTCATGTAGCTGCATTATGTAAATTTTATTTACATACACTGAAAACCCTTATCACTGTGGCCACATTTACAGATAAATGTTCAATCTATCTTATATTTCATTAAATCAGAACCTTTTAGAGCATAGATTAATGGCAGAAAAAGACAAATGGCTGTATGCGTAATAGATTTAAGTGATGGTGGTAATGTACTACAGCTACTTCTATTAGGTCAGTGCTTTGATTTAAATGCATGACATTGTATTTATAAAGAACTACTTGATCTAGTTTCAATTTCTAAAGTTGAAATGTCATAGAAAGAACTGCAGATGCTGGCTTAAATCGAAGGGACACACAAAAGCAGTCAGGGGTGGGTGGGGGGGGGGGGGGTCTTGACCCGAAGCATCGCCCGTTTCTTCTCTCCAGAGATGCTGCCTGTCTCCAGCATGTTGTGTCTGCCATGTCACTTAAATGTCAGGATCCCTGTATTGCTGAGGAAAGTAATGTTGCTAAATTATTTTGTCTACAAAATCAATTTTGGTTGGATTAGTACTGCTTAGAAATCCGTACAGTAGATACAGTGTGTTTACTATGCCCTCAAATTTCTTCCCATTGGCATAAAAAATATAGCATGCTTGGTGTTACTGACCAAAAATAAATAGTCATAGTCATACAGCATAGAAATAGTCCCTTCGGCCCAACTTGTTCATGCCATCCCAAGATACCCAATCTAGTCCCATTTGCCTGAATTTGGTCCATATCCCTTGAAGCCTAACCCATCCTGTCCAAATGTTAGTGTTTTATATAAAATGACTTTTGTTTATTCTTATTTCTCTCAATGATCAGCATCCATAATCTCTACATCATTTAACTGGATGGGATGCCACGAAGATTTACGAGGGTGTTGCCTGGACTGGAGGGCCTGAGTTGTAGTAAAAGGTCGGGCAGGCTAGGACTTTATTCCCTGATGTGCAGGAGGTTGAGGGATGATCTTATAGTGGTGTGTAAAATTATGAGGGGAATGGAGAGATTGAATGCACAGTTTTTCTTTCCTAAGATAGGGGAATCAAGAACCAGAGAACACAGTTTTATGCTTAAAAGGACAACATTTAATAGGAACCTGATGGGCAACTTTTCCACTCAGATAGTGGTGGGTATATGGGATGAACTGACAGAACAGGTAGATGAGGCAGGTATGACAACATCATTTAAAAGACACTTGGACAGGATAAGGGAGAGCCAGTGGATGTGGTGTATCTGGACTTTCAAAAAGCCTATGACAGGGTCCCATACAAGAGATTAGTGTGCACAATTAAAGCACATGGTCTTGACATGGAAGCGAAGAGTAGGAATTAAGGGTCCTTCTGAGAATGGCAGGCAGTGACTAGTGCGGTGCCACAAAGCATGGTGCTGGGATATTCCGGTGCTCGGAGCCCAGTTATTTACAATATATATTAACGATTTAGACAAGAGAATTAGATGTGACACCTCCAAGTTTGTGGGTGACATAAAGCTGGGTGGCAGTGTGAGCTGTGAGGAGGATGATATGAAGTTTCGGGTCGAAACCCATTGAGGAGTCTGAAGAAGTGTTCCAACCCTAAATGTCACCTATTCTTTCTCTCCAGAGATGTTGCCTGACTAGCTGAGTTCAGCATTTTGTGTCCATCTTTATAAATTTTAGGGCAGGAGATCAGAGTAAACAGAAACACAATATGCACCAAAATGAGAACTTCTCAGCAAAAACATTTTATTTGCATTTTACTCACAGGGAGCTGTTTTTCTCTTTCAACAGCTCAAACATGACACAATATCTTTCTCCTCAGTGCTCGATTGTTGATGCATACAAGATATAACAAATTAGCTTGGTAAATAAATCTGAAATAAACCATATGGTCCTGAGATCATAACATTTCCTTTTCATATCCGGTGTCAGTGACTGAAGATGTGGATTTTGACTCCAGCTTGCCTGACACACGGAATTTCAGATTTTCCAACCATTAAGTTTAATGGATGGAAATTAAAGAACATCATTAATCAAACAGAGTTGAGTTCTAAGCATAATTTTTTATTTTAACACGGGAAAGAATGTTACACGATTTTATAAAAGTAAAATACTGCAGATACCGCACATTCACCAACTATAGTTTTAACTGATTCAGCTTCCTTAGAAACCTAGAAACATAGAAAAATAGGTGTAGGAAAGGGCCATTCTGCCCCTCGAGCCAGCACTGCCAATCAATATGATCATGGTTGATCACCTAAATTCAGTACCCTGTTCCTGCATTTTCCCCATATCCCTTGATTCCTTTAGCCCGAAGAGCTAAATCTTACTCTCTCTTGAAAATATCCAGTGAAATGGTCTCCACTGTCTTCTTTGGCAGAGAATTCCACAGATTCACAACTCTATGTGTAAAAATGTTTTTCCTCATCTCATTCCTAAATGGCCTACCGCTTATTCTTAAACTGTGACCCATGGTTCTGGACTCCCCCAACATCGGGGAAATTTTTCCTGCATCTAGCCTGCCCAATCCTTTAAGAATGTTATATGTTTCCATAAGATCCCTTCTCATTCTTGTAAATTCCAGTGACTACAAGCCCAGTTGACCCATTCTTTCATCGTATGTCAGTCCCGCCATCCGGGATTTAACCTGGTGAACCTACGCTGCACCGCCTCAAAAGCAATAATGTCCTTCCTCAAATTAGGAGACCAACATTGCACACAATACTCCATGTGCGGTCTCACCAGGACCCTGTACAACTGCAGTAGGTCCTGCTTGCTCCAAAACTCAAATCCTCTCGCAATGGCCAACATGCCAATAGCTTTCTTCACTGCCTGTAGTACCTGAATGCTTCCTTTCAGTGACTGATGTACAAGCACAAACTTGGGGGTCACATTTAATTCCCTAGTTTAAATCGTTAATATATATTGTAAATAACTGGGGTCCCAGCACCGAGCATTGCGGCAACCCACTGGTCACTGCCTGCCATTCTGAAAAGGACTCGTTAATTGAGCCATCTTCCCCGTTTTTTTTTTTCGCCAGACAGGGATGAACAATTTTTGGAGTTTATCCATGCAGTCTTTAAATTTTTTGCCATTGCATCTCCACCATCAACCATTTAAGTATAATTTGCCAGTCTGTCCTAACCAATTCCCATCTCAAATCTTCACGGTCTCCTTTTTTTAATTTCAGGACCATGGTCTCTGAATTAACCATGTCACTCTCCATCCTAATGCAGAATTCCACCATATTATGGCCACCGTTGCCCAAGGGACTTTTGCACAACAAGATTGCAAAGTAATCCTTCCTCAGTACACAATACCCAGTCTAGGATGGCCTGTTCTCTCGTCAGTTCCTCTACATATTGGTTTAAAAAACCATCCCTTATACATTCCAGGAAATCGTAAAATCGTCTGTGGTGATGAAGTGCTTTGAGAAGTTGATCATGGAGCAAATCAACTCCTACCTCGACAAAAACCAGGACCCACTGCAGTTCGCTTACCGCCACAACAGATCAGCGGTGGATGCGATCTCGCTGGCTCTCCACTCTGCTCTGGACTATCTGGACAACAAAAACTCATATATATTCATTGATTACAGCTCGGCATTTAATACAATCATCCTCTCCAAGCTGGTTACCAAACTCGCAGAACTGGGTCTCTGCGCATCCCTCTGCAATTGGATCCTCGTCTTCCTCATTCACAGACCACAGTCTGTTCGTATTTGTGGAAATGTGTCAGCCTCGATAACAATCAGCACTGGAGCACCTCAAGGCTGTGTGATCAGCCCACTGCTGTACTCACTCTATACTCATGACTGTGTAGCCGGTCATAGTGCAAACTCCATCATGGGGATGTCAGAGTATAGAAGAGAGATCGAGCGACTGTCCATATGGTTCCAGTACAATAACCTGGCCCTCAACACCAGCAAAACCAAGGAACTGATTGTGGACTTTGGAAAGAGTAGGATGGGGACCCACAGTCCCATTTATATCAACAGGTCGATGGTTGAAAGGGTCAAGAGCTTCAAATTCGTGTGTGGGCACATCTCTGAAGATCTTTCCTGGTCCAAGAACACTGATACAATTATTAAAAAAGCACATCAGCGCCTCTACTTCCTGAGAAGATTACGGAGATTCGGTATGTCATGAAAGACTCTCTCTAACTTCTACAGATGCACAGTAGAGGGCATGCTGACCGGTTGCATCGTGGCTTGGTTCGGCAACTTGAGCGCCCTAGAGTGGAAAAGACTACAAAAAGTAGTAAACACTGCCCAGCCATCATCGGCTCTGACCTCCCTTCCATCGAGGGGATCTATCGCAGTCACTGCCTCAAAAGGCTGGCAGTATCATCAAGGACCCACACCACACCAACTTGGCGACACACTCGTCTCCCCGCTACCTGCAGGTAGAAGGTACAGGAGCCTGAAGACTGCAATGACCAGGTTCAGGAAAAGCTACTTCTCCACAGCTATCAGGCTATTAAACTTCGCTCGGACAAAACTCTGAACATTAATAGCCCATTATCTGTTTATTTACACCTTATCAGTTTATTTATTCATGTGTATATATTTATATAATGATATATGGACACACTGATCTGTTCTGTAGTCATGCCTTCTATGATCTGCTGTGCTGAAGCAAAGCAAGAATTTCATTGTCCTATCAGGGACACATGACAATAAACTCTCTTGAATCTTGAATTCCACTCCACCCCCCCACTGATTAATTATTCAATTGTTCTGTTCAATATTATATTTGGACTTCATATACAATTTACCAACAAATGACAAACCATTTTGTTTTAGTTTCCAGAGTCAAATATTTATTTAGCAACAATCACTTTGTTTAAATCATGTTTTCACTTCGTTTGATTTTGTCAAAGTAGACAGAATCTTTGTTGCAATTACAAGTTGATTTGTTCATTTACATTTTTTTTTAGCTTCATCTGATGAAGTTTGTTGATTTATGAATTGTTGAGTTATTTTCAAATGGCAGTTACAACTTATCTAAAGACTGATCAGAATCATAGTCATGGAGCTGTATAGCACAGAAATAGCCCTTAAGGGCCTGTCCCACTTGGGCGACCTATTCTGCGAGTTCTGGCGAGTTTGCCCTTGACTCATACTCGCAGCATGGTCACCACGAGGTCGTAGGAAGTCTTCATAACTCTCCTTCATGCTCAAGAGTGGTCTCTGCATACTCAAGGCCTCAGCTAGTTCGCGGCATCTTTTTCAATACGTTAAAAAATGCCCGCGAGTAAAAAATGGTCGCCATGGAAAATAATCTATACTTTTGTACTCGTAGGTTTAGTCGTAGTAGATTGGAGTAGGTCGGCATGTTAGTCGTAGGTAATCGAGTGTAGTCGAAGGTAG
This sequence comes from Leucoraja erinaceus, assembly GCF_028641065.1. NCBI lineage: Eukaryota > Metazoa > Chordata > Chondrichthyes > Rajiformes > Rajidae > Leucoraja > Leucoraja erinaceus. The sequence continues at coordinate 41,418,486 of NC_073380.1, read as the reverse complement.
TCGTAGATAGTCTTCATCATAGTCGAAGGGAGGTCGAAGGAGATTGAAGGAGGTGTCTTCCCTCTCCACTATTCGGTGTCCAATTTTCCCGAAGTTAGTCGTAGCTAGTCGTAGCTAATCGAAGCTGGTCTTCAACATAGTCGAAGGAGGTCTTCTACATAGTCAAAGGAGGTCTTCAACATGTCATTTTTTCAAACTCTTCTAAACTCGCCAATTAGGTCGCCCAAGTGGGACAGGCTCTTTAAGACACCCTTGTTCTTCCTGACCACGTTGACTTGTCTTATTTGCCTGCACATGGCCCATAGCCCTATATACTCTTCCTATACATATATCTGTCCAAATGACATAATCCAAAACTTTTAATAGCATTCACTTCTATAGGTTCCTCTGGGAGCTCATTCCAGACACAGACTACTCTCTGTGAACAGTTGCCTCGAAGGCCCCTCCAGATTTTCTGCTCTCTCACCTTAAAGCTTCTACTTTTAGAATTTTCTACCTGGGTAAAAGACAGTGAGTGTTCACTTTATCCATGCCCCTCATGATTGTCCTAAGCTCCAAAGAAAAAAAGCACCAGCCTTTCCAACATCTCTCTATAACGCAAGCCTGCCAGCCTGGGTAATCGCCTGGTGAATTGCTTCTGTGCCCATGCCAATTTAGTGACATCCTTCCATTGGTTAGACAACCAAAACAGCACGCAGTACTCCAAGTATGGTCTCCCAAACAAGTGGAACATCTTCGTCAAGATGTCCTAATTTTTGTGCTCAATACCCTTTGTAATGAAGGTAATAATGTCAAATGCCCTCTTCATCACACTGTCCAATTGACTTCCCAATTTCAGGAAACATTGCACCTGCATGCCCAGATCTCCATTCTACAACACCCTCCATGTCTCTACAATATACAGTGCAACCCTGCCCAGTTTTGACATGCCTTAGTGCAACATTTCACACTTATCACAGTTAAATTCCATTTGCCATTCCTAAATGATCTAGATCTTGTCGTGAACTTAGTTATCCTTCCACACTGTTTACTGTACCATCAATGTTGGTGTCATCTGCAAATTTACAAACAATGTTAACAATAATGTCATCTAAATTGTTATGGTAGATAACAAACATAAGGGGACCCAGCACCAACCCCTGCGACACCACACTGGGCAAAGGTCTCCAATCAGAAAAACAACCCTCCACAAATACCATCTGATTCCTTCCTCCTGACCAGTTTCAAATCCAATTGGCTTGCTCGCTATGGATTCCACTGAATCTAATTTTCCAGGCAAGTCTGCCATGTGGGATCTTATCAAAGGCCTTTCTCAGTCTGGCAAGTCGGGATTGATGTATGAGGAGAGATTGAATCAATCATGCTTGTATTCATCAGGGCTTAGAAAATGAGTAGGCATCCCATAGAAACTACCACAATTCTAACAGGGTTGGATAGACAAGATGCAGGAAAATTGTTCTCAATGGCTGGAGAGTCCAGGACCAGAGAGAACGGTGTCAAGATAAGAAGTAAGCCATGTAAGACTGTGACAAAGAGGTATCTCTTCTCCCAGAGAATGATGAACCTGTGGGGTTCTCTTAAACAAAAGGCAGCTGAGGCTAAATCACCAAAAATCTTTCAAGAGTGAGTTTGATGATTATTTTATACTGCTGGAGGAGTCAAAGGATATGGAGAGTTGAAAAAATAAATGTATACGAGTAATCTTGATAATTTTGAATGGTGGATCTGGCTGCATGGGGCAAATTACCTCCTGGTCCTATTTTCAATGATTTTTATATTTCTATGTTTCAACAAAGTTGTGGGGAATGCAAAGTGTGGGTGGTGCGAGCGTGGGTGGTGAGATATTGGACTGCATCAATATTCATCAGCAGACTTACATATATTCCTTCCTTGGGCTCACGTATCTCAATTCTCTGTCCATTCAGCCGCAGTTGAAACATTGCTAATGAATGTTCTTTCAAGGCTCAGCCCAGGTTTGCTGAATTATCTTGCTACCTGGTGATATTCCCTTTTTATTTGCCCTTTACAAATACTTTTAAAAAAATGCTCTAGCCAAAGATCCTGAGTTCGCGCCTGCAACTGTGAATAACAATGCATATGTTCTTAGACCGGGGGAAAAAAATTCCTTTCAGTTAAAATGGAGGCAGACCACAAAGCAACAGAAACAAACCAGATTATAGTTCTTCGGCAGAAGGAATTTGACAAAAGACAAAGAACTACAATTAAATGCCAGCCTATTATTTTATTTTATGATTATTTTACTGTTTTATTTAAAAAGTAAAAGTAAAACATTAAACAAAATCATGGAAGTATAAATTTGCAAGATTTTTTAAATGGTATTAAGAATCAGAAAGGATATTTGGTTGATTATTTGGAATAAGTATAGCCTTCTATTTTAATTAAATCTTATGTCTTTTGGTTGCAGTAAATCCACCAATGTGTCAAAACTGTATTTGGAACAAATGTGGAGTCACAGAAAAAAATCATCTTGCAGCAAGAAAGCAGTAATCTTGTTTATCATAGTCTGAGTAGTCCCATGAAGACAATGATGTATCTGTTCTTGGTAACCTCCCTGCTCCCATTAGCAAAGATAGTGCTGCAGAACCCTGCAACATTTGAAGGCACTAGGCTAGAAATAAAAACTCTGTCTGCAGGATTATTAACAATCTACTCTGTAGCGAAGTCCTTTAATAAAGAGGATGTTTTGTGGATTACTGCCCAGGACAAATTAGTGCTGAACGATGTGTTCTGATTTGACAAACTAACACAGTGTCACAAAATCTTTATGAGGGTATTATTATTTCCTTTATCTTTTCTGGAATAGGCGACGTTTCGGGTCAAGACCCTTCTTCAGACTAAAGTTGGTGGGGGGGGGGGAAAGATAGGAAGAGACAGTAGGCTATGTGGGAGAGCTGGGAAGAGGGAGGGGGATGAGGGAGAAAGCAAGGACTACCTAAAATTAGAGAACTCATTGTTCATACCGCTGGGGTGTATACTACCCAAGCGAAATATGAGGTGTTGTTCTTCCAATTTATGCTGGGCCTCACTCTGGCAATGGATGAGGCCCAGGCCAGAAAGCTCAGATTCAGAATGGGAGGGGGAGTTGAAGTGCTGGGCTATCGGGAGATCAGGTTGGTAAGTACGGACTGAGTGGAGGTGTTGGGCGAAGCGGTCGCCGAGCCTAAGCTTGGTCTTGCCAAAGTAGAGAAGGTGACACCTACTACAGCTGATGGAGTAGATGAGGTTGGAGGAGGTACAGGTGAACCTCTGCCTCACCTGGAAAGACTGCTTGGGTCCTTGGATGGAGTCGAGGGGAGAGGTAAAGCGACAGGTGTAGCATTTCCTGCGGTTGCAAGGGAAAGTACCAGGGAAGGGGGTGGTCTGGGTGGGTTGGGTCAATTTTAACCAGGGAGTTACGGAGGGAGTGGTCTCTACAGAAAGCAGAAAGGATAGGAGATGGGAAGATGTTGCCATTGGTAGGATCTCGCTGGAGGTGTCAGAGGATTATATTTTGTTTGCACCGGCAGATTGGGTGGAAGGTGAAAACAAGGGGGACTCTGTCCTTGTTACGAGTAGGGGGGTGCAGAGTAAGAACGGAGCTGCGGGATATAGAGGGGACCTTGGTGAGAGCCTCATCTATAATAGAAGAGGGGGAAAAGTATTTCCAGGTGAGGCAGAGGTTCACCTGCAGCTCCTCAAACCTCATCTACTGCATCCACTGTCGTAGGTGTCACCTTCTCTACATCGGCGAGACCAAGTGTAGGCTCGGCGACCCCTTCACCCAACACCTGTGCTCAGTCGGTACTAACCAACCTGATCTCCCGGTTGCCCAGCACTTCAACTCCCCCTCCCATTCTGAATCTGACCTTTCTGTCCTGGGTCTCCTCCATTGCTAGAATGGGGCCCAGCATAAATTGGAGGAACAACACCTCATATTTCGCTTGGGTAGTTTACACCCCAGCGGTATGAATATTGACTTCCCTAATTTCAGGTAGTCCTTGCTTTCTCCCTCATTTCCCTCCCCCTTCCCAGCTCTCCCACATAGCCTACTGTCTCCACCTCTTCCTTTCTTTTTCCCGCCCCCTCACCAACATCACTGAAGAAGGGTCTCGACCCAAAACGTCGCCTACTCCTTTTCTCCATAGATGCTGCCTCACCCGCTGAGTTTCTCCAGCATTCTTTGTCTACTTGCAAGTAATTCATGGTTGCTTTAAGCTTTACTGGTGGTGATATGGTCAGGGATGGGAAGATTTATTTGATTTGGCTTAATGTGCAAAGTTAAGGCAGAATATAAGCTGGGTCATAGATTTGATAAGTAACGCCGAAACGAATAGAAGCTCCCACAATTCAAAATAGAACAGTGTTGTTTCCACAGTACCATTTTATTGCACTAACCCCAAATCTCTTGATTCCCTTTATATATTAAAATAGTAACTGTATGGTACACAGCAGCAGAGTTACTGCCTTACAGCACCAGAGACCTTGTTCGATTCTGATAAAGGGTGCTTGCATGAATGGAGATTGTACATTTTCCCCGTGGCCTGCGTAGGTTTTTTCCAGGAGCTCTAGTTTCTTCTGACATTCCAAAGGCGTACAGGTTTGGAGGTTAATTGGCTTGGTATAATTGTAAATTGGTCCTTGTGTCTGTAGAATAATGTTACTGTGCAGGGATCGCTGGTCAAGACGGACTTGATGGGCCAAAAGGCCAGTTACCGCACAGTATCCCTAAACGCTCTATAAGGCACAGTATTTGGAGTACTGTGAGCAAATTTGGGCCCCGTTTTGGAGGAAGGATATGCTGGCTCTGAGGGTCCAGAGGAGGTTCACAAGAATGATTCCAGGTATGAGGGGTTAGCCTATCAACGGCGAGTGTGTGGAGAGGGTCAACACCTTCCGGTTTCTCGGCGTCCTTATCTCTGCTGATATCTCCTGGACAGACAACATGACAGCGGTCATCAAGAAAGCTCAGCAGCGGCTGCACTTCCTGAGGGTACTCAGGAAGCACAACCTGGACTCTAACCTGCTGCTGACCTTCTACCGCTCGTCCATCGAGAGCCTGCTGACATACTGCATTACAGCATGGTACGGCAGCTGCACCATGGCAGACAGGGAGAGGCTTCAGAGGGTAACTAGGACAGCACAGAAGATCATTGGTTGCCCGCTCCCCTCCCTGATGGATATTTACACCTCCCACTGCCTTAGCAGGGCAAAGAATATCATCAAGGACAGCTCCCATCCTGCGTTTGGACTGTTCGACCTGCTGCCCTCTGGAAGGCGCTATAGGTGCATCAAATCTAGGACAAATAGACTCAGGAATAGTTGTTTTCCGAAAGTCATAACTACTCTTAATTCACACATGCACTGACTTCACAGCCCAACACCCGGACTTCCATCTATTATATCCACGTACTGAAATTTGGAATTGTAATGTGTATTGTAACTGTAATTTTTAATATATATTTTTTTTTTTTTAATATTTAATATAATCTTTAAACATCTGCCTAAGAATACTACCTATTCATCCTTCACCATTTTGCCTTTATAGATATGTATATAGCGCCGCAGAATTTTGCACCTATCCCCCCCCCCCCCTCCCCCTTTTGTTTTGTTTTCTGTTTCTTGTTTTTTGTACTATTTTTTGTACGGTGTGCAAATAACGGACAGCCTCACCTGGTCCAGGAACACCACTGGGACCGTCAAACGGGCCCATCAGCGACTGCACTTCCTGAGGAAACTAAAACAGGCCTCACTCCCCACCAACATCCTCAGGACTTTCTACAGGGGCACGGTGGAGTCTGTACTCACGTACTGCATAAATACGTGGTACTGCACCTGCAACTGCTCGGACAGGAAGGCTCTGCAGAGGGTAGTGAGGGGAGCAGAGAGGATCATTGGCGTCTCCCTACCCTCGGTACAAGAACTGTTCCAGAGCCGCTGTCTGAAGAAAGCACAGAGAATTGCCAAGGACAAACTGCACCCCCTCCACACACACCTGGATCTCCTGCCATCAGGCAAGAGATATCGAAGCATCAAAGCCCGGACTACGAGGCTGCTAAACAGCTTCCTACCACAGGCTGTGAGGCTGCTAAACAGTCACTCTGCACTCACAGTCACTTGACTTGACTCTGCGGCTGGCACGGACACTTTAATACTGGCACTGGCCACTCAAATCAGCGGCCCCGGACATTTTTTATGATTGGTTTATTGTATTTTAACATTGTGTTTTTTTTACCTGCTTTTAACTATTTATACTGTTCCATCAGGGACTGGATTGTTTTTTAGTGTTATTATGTGTGAAGTGTTTTAAATTTCATGTGCGATGCTCCGCTATTCACTGGGAAACGTCTTTTCATTTTGCACTGTAACAACTGTTGCTTGCAAGATGACAATAAAGGTTGATTGATTGATAAATTATATGTATGCACTGTATGTACGAGCTGCTTTTAATCTCATTGTACATGTATAGTGACAATAAATGGCATATCTATATATCTATATCTATCTATGATGCGTGTTTGACAGCACTGGGCCTCTACCTGCTGGAGTTTGGAAGGTTGAGGGGGGGCCTCATTGAAACTTACAGAATAATGAAAGACATAGATAGAGTGGATGTGGAAAGGATGTTTCCACTGATGGGAGAGTCGAGGACGAGGGGTCACAACCTCTAAATTAAAGGGTGCTTTTTTAAAAAGGAGTTGTGGAGGAACTTCTTTAGTCAGAGGGTAGTTAATCTGTGGAACTCATTGCCATAGAGGGCTGTGGATGCCAAGTCAGTGGATATTTTTAAGGCAGAGATAGACAAGTTATTGATTAGAATGGGTGTCAAAGGTTATGGAGAGAAGGCATGAAAATTGAATTAGATGGTAGAGATCAGCCATGATTAAATTGCAGAGTAGACTCAATGGGCCAAATGGCCTAATTCTACTCCTATAACATGAACTTGTGAGCTAAACTAAACTTATGCTTGCATCATATCAGCATGGCATACATGGTAATTGTAAAATGGACAGGCTCTAAAAATCATTTTGCAAAATGGTGTCCATTGCACTTCACACTGAAAAATATTCACACGCACAAGATTTCTGAGTATTTGGAATCTTCCATCCACCAAACCCCAACATCTCCCACACATCCCAGAATGCTGGAATAATTCAGCAGGTCAGGTAGCATCTGTGAAGGACATAGGTAGACATTGTTTCTGTTTGGAATCTTTCTTCATAATCTTCCGTCACTTTGAGACTATTTAATCTAGCCCACAACATGATTTTAAATGATTTCTAGCAATGATTTTCCATGCTCATGACATGTGGTTTTATGAAAAGAAATCTCTTTCCACAGTTCTTTCAGGCAAAAAACTGGATCTGAAAATCCCAGAAAATAATGTAGAATTCTCCTCACTTTATGACCAACTACCAATCTATTTGACAGATAAAAGCATTTTTCTCACATGTTCCAAAAGTTATTTCAGGTTTTTAATGGGTAGACAAAAATGCTGGATAAACTCAGTGGGTGAGGCAGCATCTATGGAGCGAGGGAATAGGTGACGTTTCTTAAAAATAGGTTTTTAATAGGTCTACTTAGTGTCCTTTTAACCTGCAAGGAGAACAATTTCAGTTTTTCTAATCTCTCCAGAGGACTGAACTCCGGCATTCCTGCATCATTCCACAATTTCCATCATTTCTAAAACCAGTTACCCTGAATAAGGGTCCTGACCCAAAATGTCACTTGTCTATGGTCTCCGCAGATGCTGCCAGATCCGCTGATTTACTCCAGCACTTTGTGTTTTGCTCATGATTTCAGCATTTGCAGTTCCAAGTGTTTCCATCACCCATGTATCATTACCTGGTATGATAGTCACTAATATTTGCAAACAATATCAGTAAATTGTATATTAAAGTGCAAGGTATAATGCAAATTGGAAGATTATAAGTAGGGAAAAAGAACTGCGGGTGTTGATTAATACAACAGAGGATACAAAGTGCTGGAGTAACACAGTAGATCAGGCAACATCTCTGGAGAACAAAATATACTGGAGTAACTTAACACCCTTTAAACCGAGTCTGAAGAAGGGTCTCAACCCAAAACGTCACCAATCCATTCTCTCCAGAGATGCTGCCTGACCCGCTGAGTTATTCCCGCACTTTTTGTCCTTTTGGCAGATTATGGTAGATTCTGTTTTGCTTATGAATTGCAAATAACATGTCCAACTATTTCCTACGAGCTTCTCCATGGGTACAATTCACAATGAAATCCACATTTTGCACAGAAATTTGATTTCAGCCACCCACTTCTTTCAAAGACAGGAAAGCTGTGAGAAATTTGCTGATCGGTTTCTGCAGATTGCAACCCGGTGATACTTCACATTGCCACCTGGTGGCATTGATAGCGTAGCACAACAAACACAGAACTGTTTAGTGTAGGAAGGAACTGCAGATGCTGGTTAAACCGAAGATAGACACAAAAAGCTCGAGTAACTCAGCGGGACAGACAGCATCTCTGGAGAGAAGGATTGGGTGACATTTCGGGTCGAGACCCTTCTTCAGGTTGATCATCGAAAATCAGTACCCTATTCCTGCTTTTTCCCCCTATCCCTGATTCCTTTAGCCCTAAGAGTTAAATCTAACTCCCTCTTGAAACCATACAGTCAATTGGCCTCCACCGCCTTCTGTGGCAGAGAATTCCACAGATTCACAACTCTCTGGGTGAAAACGTTTTTCCTCATCTCAGTCCTAAAGGGGCCTACCCCTTATTCTTAATTTGTGACCCCTGGTTCTGGACTCCTCCAACATCGGGAACATTTTTCCTGCATAGAGCCTGTCCAATCCTCTAAGAATTTAGTATGTTTCTATACGATCCCCTCTCATCCTGAATTCCAGTGAATACAAGCCCAGTCGACCCATTCTTTCATCACATGTCAGTCCCACCACCTCAGGAATTAACCTGGTGAACCTACACTGCACTCGCTCAATAGTAATAATGTTTTTCCTCAAAATAGGAGAACAAAATTGTACACAATACTCCATGTGTGGTCTCACCGGGGCCCTGCACAACTGCAGTAGAACGTCCTTGCTCCTAAACTCAAATCCTCTCGCAATGAAGGCCAACATGCCATTAGCTTTCTTCACTGCCTGCTGTACTTGCAAGCTTACTTTCGGTTACTGATGTACAAGCAGGGCCGACCTTAGGAGGTGCGGGGCCCAATTGGGAAACATTTTCGTAGAAATATATAAATAAATAATTATGATTGAGTCACGTGTCGTGACAATTCGGGGAAGAGTTCCTTTCACAGCGTGTGGGGAGTCTAGCCAGGAGTAAAGTTGCAAGGAGGGAAGGAGCATTGAGAAGGAGAGGGTTGGGGTTTATGCCAGTAACACTCACTCACCGCTGCCGCGGCGCTCCGGGCGCGGAGTCACCGCATTGTGGACGGGGAGGGAAGCAGCTCGCGCGGCTAAGAGCGGCCTTCATCACCGGACAGCGGAACCGACTGCCATCTCAACGCCTTCTGCCGGCCCGCTCACCTCTGGTAGCGACTCTGGAGCAAAGACCCTTCTTTAGACTGAACTGAACTCTCGTCGGTGAGAGTATTTGTGATTGTCTGAAGAAGGGTCTCGACCAGAACCGCAACCCTCTCCCCAGAGCCCCTGTCCGTCCCGCTGAGCCACCACAGAAAGGGAGTTGAAGGTAGACACAGGGGGATCCACCTTCAACTTCAGAGCCAAACAAAAAAAACAGAGTGCTGGAGGAACTCAGCGGGCCAGGCAGCACCCGCGGAGGGAACACATCACTTATCAGAAGCCGCCACGGGCCAGGACCCTTCCACTCCAACAGCAAGGAACCGCAGATGTAGCCATCACCGCAAAACGTCTAAGAATTAACTGTAGATGCTGGAATATCGAAGGTAGACAAAAATGCTGGAGGAACTCAGCGGGTGTGAGGCAGCGTCTATGGAGCGAAGGAAATAGCCAACGTTTCGGGCCGGGTCTAAAGAAGGGTTTCGACCTGAAACGTTGCATATTTCCTTCGCTCCATAGGGGGGGAGATGCAGGGAGTCAGATAAACTGCACAATGTCAGGGGGGGATCCCAGTGTGAGAGTGAGTCACCACCTGCGTACAGCGTTCCCACATCCCTCTTCTCCACCAAGCAAGGCACACTCCTCTCTCCCCTCCGCCCTCTCACCTCCTCCTTCCCTCATCCTCCCCCCTTCTCTAAAGATGGAGGCGAGGGGAGGGGGAGGGAGGTAGTGAGAGGGAGATCTAAAGGGTAACTGGTTTTGGTCTCCAATCACCTCACAAAGGGCAGTCAACAGTGGTGGTGAAGCAGAAGGGAACTCTCTCTCTCTCTCTCTCTCTCCCTCTCTCCCCGTCTCTCTCCCCCTCTCTCTCCCTCTCTCACCTCCACCCCTCTCTCCATCTCTCTCTCTGCCCCCCTCACCCTCCCCCCTCCCCCCCCCCCCCTCCCCCCCCCTCTCTAGCCCCCTCTCTCTCTCTCCAACTCTCCCTCCTTCCTCTCTCTCTCTCTCTCTTCTCTCCAATATCCCCCTCTCTCTCCCCCCCCTATCTCTCTTCTCTCTCAAATTCTCTCTCTCTCCCCTCTCCCCCCCCCCACTCCTCTCCCCCAGCCACGTTTATATCTACAGTTTCACTCCACGAGTGTGTGTGTGAGAGCCGAGCAGTGTTTCTCATTCTGACTCTGTTCCGTGAGCTGCTCGTATTGACAGTAATCGTGTCCACCTCTTAAACCCCCTTTTCACGGGGCGACGACGCAAGAGGTAACCAGAGTTTAACATTGTGGGAACCTCGTGCGGTAACAGTACGGCATTCGTGGACCACCGTGGCGCTAAAGGCAGGTAATCGTGTAACTTGGGTACTCGGGAGAAAATTCATACATGTTTGAATTTGTCCAAGAGTGACTTGTACACTTGTGGTTGAACATTGCAACATTTTATGAACGTAGTGGCCAGTGCGATATCCGTAGTAACTCTTGCGGTCACCGTGGGAACTCCTGCGAACGGTGAACCCGGAAGTTGGATAGAGTGAATCCAGCCAGTTTGCTATTTACATACAAATCTAATAAAACTAGCTAACAAGCATTTCATTAATGTCAGTGTGTCTCTTTTTGTCTGAAAGCAGTTTCTAACTGGGGGAACTCCGCGGGCCAGGCAGCATCTACGGAGGGAAATTGACAGGCGAGCATTTCCTCAGGCTGCCTTATCTCTCTACCCCCCCCCCCCCCCCCCAACGCCCCACCCACACACACAACTGCTGGAGAAACTCAGCGGGTGCAGCAGCATCTATGGAACGAAGGAAATAGGCAACGTTTCGGCCCGAAAAGTTGCTTATTTCTTGTGTATGTGTTTAGAAGGAACAGCAGATGCCGGTTTAAAGAGAATGAGTTCGACGGCAGGAAGCATCTTTGGGGAGAAGGAATGGGTGACATTTCGGGTCGAGACCCTTCTGATATGCTGCTTGTCCCGCTGAGCTACATGCTGTGTCTATCTTCGTTTTAATCCAGCATCTGCAGTTCCTTCCTGGCCGAACCCGATTGAAAGATGAGAGGCTGGGCGATAGAAATCATTAATTGAATTAAATAACTAGAATAACCTGGCCCGCGGAGTTCATCCATTCATGCCTGTGTGAGAGAGAGGGAGGGAGAGAGAGAGAGAGAGAGAGAGAGAGGCAGTCCTGGTCAGTCCTTTGAAGATAGACACCAGTTGCTTGGAACAACTCAGCGGGACAGGCAGCATCTCTGGAGAGAAGGAACGGGTGGCATTTTGGGTCGAGAGCCTTCTTCAGACTGAAAGTTTCACCTCTCAGTAGATCATAAAATAACACAATCATCACGGTCAATGTGAGATACAGTGTTTATTCATATTTGACAAAATAAAAAGACGACTTCTTGCACATATTGAGAGAAGGTGCATCACACCAAACAACATTTGTCTAAAAAAACACAGATTATTCTTCAGCTCATTAAAGAGCTCGGGTGAAAAAAACCGATATAGTGTGTGACAACAAAGTAACATCATTTGTGCCATGTGATTAACTACACTACAGTCCACGATGTTCATTCACGATTAACGGGAAAGATCGGGAGACGGACAAGTCACTCGCACAAATGACAGAATTGCCGAGTACCGTGGGAACTCTTTACTCTACCCCCGTTATATCGTGTGATATCGTGCTAGACTACGACCACTCCACTTTGGCTACATCTTGCGTCAAGTCGCCCCGTGAAAACTAGCCATTAACTGAAAACGAGTGGTTTGCAAACTGAAAATCCCCCCTCTCTCCCACACACACCCACACAGACAGAGAAACACACGCAGACACACACACAGCCACGGAGACACAGAAACACACAGCCACACACACACACACAGAAACACTGAGACATACACAGACACAGTCACACACATACACATACAGACACACAGACACCAATGTTAACACACTCAAACCTCCAACCAGGTCTGCTGTCGTACGGCACCGAATGAGTTAACACAACCCCACCACCACCCCCCCCCCCCCCGCACCCCCCGCAACTGCACCCGCTGAGTTTCTCCAGCTCTGCATCTGCTGAATTTCTCCAGCCTTTTTGTGTACCCCCCCTCCCCACCCCACTCCATTCACACACGGCCCGCCAGCCCGCCCCCGGCGTTTAGCGTTCAATACTCACGGCTGAGTTCGCTGCGGTGCTGGGGCTTGCTGCCCTGTAAATTCTGCTCCGGCGGCAGCGAGTGACACAATATAACGCATTTACTGAGGAATGCATTGTTTAACTACTTGCTAACTACCAAAGATCCTATAGGATCTTTACTAACTACTGCCTGTTTACAAGTGTTACAGCAGCAGTTAACACATCGTTTGTTATCCATGTTCGTTTTGTAAAAAAATCCGTATGGCGATTGAAAAAAAAAATCTTTATTTAACATAGCGAATTTGTATTTCCATATGAAATACGGAAAATTAACGTGGGGCCCCCATTAGGCGCGGGGCCCAATTTGGAAAAATCGGTCCAATCGGCCCAGGGCCGGCCCTGTGTACAAGCATACACAGGTCTCGTTGCACCTCTTTTCCTAATCTGACACCATTCAGATAGTAATCTGCCTTCCTGTTCTGGCCACTAAAGTGGATAATCTCACATTTATCCACATTATACTGCATCTGCCATGCTTCTGCCCACTCAACCAAGTCACCCTGCAGCCTCATAGCATCCTCCTCGCAGCTCACACTGCCACCCAGTTTTGTGTCATCCGCAAATTTGGAAATGTCACATTTAATTCTCTCGTCTAAATCATTAATGTATATTGTAAATAACTGGGGTCCCAGCACCGAGTCCCATTTGTCTTTGTTTGGACCATGGCCCTCAAAATAATTCACAGAAATATACCTGTCAAAATGCCTTAAAATTTATAATTCTACCTCCCTTTACCGTATCCTCTGACAGCTCGGCCCATGTACCCAGCATTCTCCAGGATAAATCTGACCCTCAAGTTCCCTTTAAATCTTATCACTCTCAACCTAAATCTTTGCTTTCCAGTTTTACACCCTGCCTTAGGAAAGAGACTATCTACTGTATCTATGCCCATTGTGATGTTATAAATTCTTTCAGATCACCCCTCATCCTCCTTTGCATCAATAAAAACTGTACGTTGATCCAATCTCTTCGTGTAAATCAGACAATGCAGCATTCTGCGCTATCTCCAGCTTAATCACATTCTTCTTGCAGCACAGCGACCAGAACATCAAACAATAATCCAAGTGTGGTCTTAAAATAACATTTTATGCAGCTAATCATGATGTCCCAATTCTTGTACGATGCTATGGCCTATGAAGGCAAGCATGCTATATGTCTTCATTAACCAGTCTACCTGTGTGTCGATACTTTCAGGGAATTTTGGACGTACCCCAAAGTCTCTCTGTTCAACCGCACTCCCCAGGGGCTTTGCCATTTATATGGTGTGTTCTGCCCTGGCATAACTTCCAGAAATGCATCTCTTCATGCTTGTCTGAGTTAAATTTTGTCTGCTATTCCTTTGCCCCCTTTCCCAATTTATTAATATTCCATTGTAAATTTGGACAACCTTTTGCACTGTCCACCACACCACCAAGCTTGGTGTTATCTGCAGACATTCTAATCATGTATTCAGGATTCACATGCAAATCATTAATGAATACTAGACTAAGTGGTACCTGTTGGGTCCCATGTTCACACGGGAGGGCTGGTCCCCCAAAGCAATATTCCATCTTCTCCCATTCTCCAACCCCCCCCCCCCCCACTTTCCCCGATGCCCCCCATTTGTGGACCCAGCCTGTGACAGCTAGATCCCACTAATAGTACTGCACAAAGGCCACATCATCTGTTTTAGTAACATTGACTGTGGGATAAATGCAGACTTTGGGAGTAACAACCCCCCCCTCCACCCCCTCGCCTTGCTTCAAAAAGGGTGGTGGGTATTTAAACTCAGTGGCCGGAGCAGTTGGGTGGCACTGGTACATTGACAACAATGCCTGTACCCAGTTGAAAAGCCCGCTGCCTCTGGGGGTTTGGCGAAACCATTGGAATAGAGATCTGCCTCTGGGACAACTCGTGGCCAACAGTTTAGTTCCCATGAGGAGCAGGCAGAACATTTTTATTTATTTATTTATTTATTTTAATCAAAAAATGTATTCAATTATTAAAAATAATATTTACACTACAATAAAACAAGCCAGAACCCACCACCATAATACAATACAATCATGTATCCATAATAAACTACTATACAACTATGTTACAATCCTTATTGAGGATACATTCAACACCCTGCGGAGTCCAGCGGTCCCAGAACTCTAACCCCACCCGGGCACTGACGTAACCCCGGAAAAGGGGCAGGTAGCTGGCTCGGGTAGAGCCCTCCACCGTCTGGCGCCGTGACTCGCGGATGGCCAGCTTGGCCAGGCCCAGGAGCAACCTAACCAGGACATCTTCAGCCCTACGCTCTCCCCTATGCACAGGGTGTCCAAAGATGGTGGGTGAAAAATGCAGCCAGAAGGCAAGGAACAGCCCCTATAGGTATTCAAACAGTGGCTGCAGCCTCACACACTCCATGTACACGTGGTACACAGACTCTTCCAGCCCGCAAAAGTGGCAGGCGGCTGGCGAGTCTGTGAACCACGAGAGAAACAGGTTGCAGGGAACACCTCGGTGCAATACCCTCCACCCCAGGTCCCCAATGTAGAGGGGGAGAATCCCTGCGTAGAGGGACTCCCACCGGGGACCCCCCTCGCGACCGGAAGGCAACACCGACCACCACTTGGTGTCCGGACGGTGGACCAGGGCGAGGAAGTGCAGGGTGTGGAGGAGGAGCCTGTACAGGACACGCCTCCCTGCGTCTCGGAGGGAGACGAAGGGTGTCGAGGAAAGGCGACTCAAATTGTGTGGGACCGGCTCCCGGGATGGATTACGGCGCCTGGGTCCGATGAGTACTTCCGGCTGAGCGATAGCTTGCTCAACCACAAGTACTCCACACGTTTAAGCCCCCCGGTCACCCGATGGGGTGGGACAACGACCGGCTCCTCTCACGCCCGAGCCGTCACCCTCCGCCGGCGGAGGTGGGGCCCGGTCAATGGCAACCAAGTTCCACACTCTCAACAACTCCCTGTAGAAGCTGGGCATCCCCATCAGGACCGCATGGCTGACCCCCACCATCGGGATCCGCTTACCTCCTTGAAGGCAGCGGCTCCGTTGGAAAAGGTGCTTCACCAGCACGTGCCACCTGGGACGATGTCCTGAGTACAGGCCCTGAGGCGGAGAGCCGCCAACTTGGTGCGAATGCACACCAGCGACTGACCGCCCTCCTCGATCGGGAGACTCTGGACCGCTGCAGAGACCCAGTGCTTTCCATTGCCCCAGAAGAAGTCCACCAACTTCTTCTGGATGATCCCAGCAAAGGTGGCTGATGGGACCAATGTGGTCAATCTGTACCAGAGCATGGAGGCCACGAGTTGGTTAATGACCAACACCCTGCCCCGGGAGGGAGTCCATCTGCCAGGGACCCACCAAGATTCCAGAACATTTCCCCCAGTTGATCCTGGCAGAGGAGGCGGCCGAGAAGACTCGTTGGCACTCACGCATCCTCTGCAGGTGGACGGGGTCGGTGACCATGAGGAGCACATCATCGGCGTAGACCGAGATGACCACCTCCATGTCCGGTTCGCATAGAACCATGCCCATCAACTTCCTCCGAAGCAGACTAAGGAATGGCTCCACGCAGATGGCGTACAGTTGGCCAGACATGGGGCATCCATGACGTACTCCTCTGTGGAAGGGAATGGGGGCCGTCAAGGATCCATTGACTTTCACGAGGCACTCTGCGGTGGCGTATAAAAGTCGGATCCGGGACACAAAGTGCGGTCCGAACCCAAACGCCCGCAGAGTCCTCAACAGATACTCGTGATCCACCCTGTCAAAAGACCTTCTCCTAGTCGAGGGAGAGAAAGGCAATGGGTACACCGGTCTCCTGAGCCAGGTAGACCAGGTCCCGGACCAGATGGATATTGTCCTGGATGGACCGGCAGGCAGAACATTGGGGGTTTGAGTCCAACCCCTGGAGCCCCTGAGTCACATTTAGTTCAGAGATACAGTGCCCTTTGGCCCACCAAGTCCGCACCGACCAGCGATCCCCCGCACACTGTCCCACACACGGTAGGGACAATTTATACTTATACCAAGCCTGTCAACCTAGAGTTAGGGTTATGGTTATGGTTAGGATTTAGGGTTAGGGCTAGGGTTAGGGTTAGGGTTAGGGTCAGGGTTAGGGTTAGGGCTAGGGCTGGGATTAGGGTTAGGGTTTTGGATTCCTCCCGCACTCCAAAGGCGCACAGGTTTGTATAAATTGTCCGTAGCATTTGTGGGATAGTGTGCGGGAGATCGCTGGTTGTAGGCTGGGTCCACAAATGGGATGGCATTGGGTAAAGTGTGTGGGGGGGGGGGAGGGTGTGGAGAATGGGAGAAGGGAGGGAGAGGGGGAGAAGGGGATGTGAGGGGAGGGGGGGTGTGGATAAGGGGGAGAAGGGAGGAAAAGGGGGGAAGGGAAGAAGAGGGGGGGGGAGGGGAGAAGTGTAGGGGGAGTGCAGAAGGAGGGATGGGGCAGGAGGGGGGGGGGGGGGGGGGGGAATGGGAGAGGAAGTTCAATCTACACTCACTGAATCAATCCCTAGTGATCGGATCTGGAAGCGGACCCATACATCTATAAATAAAACGGAACGACTCAGACATCTTTTCATTTGCACAATTGATTTCATTGTATTAAATTTAATATGTTAATGCTAAAAATCCATGCATTGAAGGAGGAATATTTTGCAGCCTCAACCCTAACCGGGCGTTACCCTCACGACAGAGGTGTCCTCCTAGCACCAGAGAAGAACAAAAGGACACCAAGTAGAGCTATTCAAAAAATACGAAAGAATTTTCATAGCAAGTTAGAGGAATTTTTTTAGACACAAAATGATGCAGTAACTCAGCAGGACAGGCAGTATCTCCACATAGAACCAGCATCTGCAGGTGCTTCCTACAACAAGAGGAATAATTGTCTCTGTCTGGTAGACTGGTACCTGACCATCAATTTGAAATAATTGGAAAGGTGATCTGAGGCAAACTGAGGGAAATTTGCATTGGTTTCTGGGAATTTTCAAATCCAGAATTGCCAACCTGTAAAGACAGTGAAGGAGAATCCTCAGGAACATCATAGAACTACAAGTCATGAACATGGAAAACTAATGCAGTGGCTCAAGATAAATTATTGGAAGTTGGTGTTTAGTTTCACAGGCCTCACAAGTTGATGACTCGGGCATGACAATCTGACTGACCGCCCTCTGAGCTGGAAGATTCTATTAGACTTTACTTTAGAGATACAGCATGGAATCAGGCCCTTAAGCTCGCCAAGTCCGCGGCAACCAGCGATCACCCTGTACACTAGCACTGTCCTACACACTTGGGACAATTTACAGAAGCCAATTAACCTACAAACCTGCACATCTTTGGAGTGTGGGAGGAAACCAGAGCACCAGGAGAAATCCTACACAGTCACAGGAAGAATGTGTAAAGTCCATACAGGCAGCAGTCAGCCGTAGTCAGGATCACACCCAGTTCTCTGGCGGTGAAGGTAACAATTCTACTGCCACGCACCATGCCAATATCAAAATATTATTTGATTATATTGTTAATAAGAGCCCAAATAAGTGGTGATGCATGATCTTCAGAATACATTCAACTTATGTGTATTTATATGTCTATATATGGTCTATGGTATATAGACACATTGAACTTTTACTTCGGAGTCACATGAGTGACTATGTGAAGAACCCGCCAGGATGCATGCGTGCCATATCGCTTCATGCATTGCGAAATGACAGGTGGGGTGGAGCGTTGCCCCGCAGCGGTAATTTTGAATCCGAGACCGACAGGTAAGTGAATTACTCTGCGGTCATTTTTTGTTTCCCGTGCTGTTTCTACACGGGACAAAAATAGAGTCCACAAGGACTGCGTCTAAGCTGGCTGGGGAGGACCGCGGAGTTGCGGGCACCCAGCAGCAGCTGAAGGCACCAGCATCACGGTGAGTGGGATCAGCTGTGCCCGACTTGGCACCCGCGCCGGCCAGATCAACACCACGGCTGGGCGGGAAGACTGTACGG
The DNA here is from genome assembly GCF_028641065.1 of Leucoraja erinaceus. Classification (NCBI taxonomy): domain Eukaryota; kingdom Metazoa; phylum Chordata; class Chondrichthyes; order Rajiformes; family Rajidae; genus Leucoraja; species Leucoraja erinaceus. The sequence goes on along the minus strand of NC_073380.1, from coordinate 41,399,811 downwards.
AACAGAGCCGTTGACTCTGACAAGTCGGACTGCAAGAAATGCCGTGGGGACCAGCGTTACTGAATGATCAATAGTATCAGAAAGAATGCCATCCGACTTGCCTTAAATCCAAAGTTCGCAGGCCTGTGCAAACCTGGAGACACAAAGCCACCAATATTATTATTTGGGGGAAACCTGTCCAAACAGGTTAAGGAGCTCGATGAGGAGGCAAAAACCCTGGGGCTCATAAAGACGACAACAGGAAAGACCTCCCACACTCAAAGGCAGCACCCTTACGCACCCACCAGCAGAGCAAGACAATCAGAAGCTGGTGAAAGCTCAAAGGCCGGACATACATGGCCCAGACCGGCCTTCGTGAAAAATGCGCAAACCCCAAACCCAAACCCAGACACCGGTGCCTCAACCTCCTCAAAGACTACAGAGGAAGAAGTAAACTTTCCACTGGTAACCATGGAGGTAGGTGGGTCTGGTCCCTTACAAATTATAGGAAGTGTGGATAATACACATATCAGTGGGAGATTACACTTCTTTGGGAGGCATGTAGTGCATTAACAACAGACACTTATATCCTAAACAGTATCCAGGGATGTACCATTGAATTTGTGCACAAAAAGAGCCGCCAATTCAGCATGTACCGAACTGAATGTTCGTACTTTCACGAAAAGAAAAATTGGAAGCACATGCTGATCATTACTACAGATACTTGGCATAAACTACCAGGAAATGTTGGGTGCGTTCTATGGCCTAAAGTCATACTGTTCTGGAATATATCACCAGCATGTTAGACTACATATTGACAATACCACCGTGGTGGCATATATTAACCATATGGGTGGAATCAAATCGACATCATGTGACAATCTGGCTAATACAATTTGGCAATGGTGTATCCAGAGAAATATTTGGATATCAGCTACTTACCTACCAGGTGACCTAAATTCAGTGGCAGACACCAGGTCACGCAAATTCAATGAAAACATCGAATGGATGTTGGATATAAAAGTATTTGCTGATATTGTAGCTCGGTATGGAACACCAGATATCAATCACCAGTTACCAAACGTGTTTAAGAAGGAACTGCAGATGCTGGAGAATGTGTACCAGTTACCAAACTATATTTCTTGGGAACCAGACCCTGGGGCATCAGCGATAGATGTTTTTTCGCTGCATTGGGGGAAATTGTTTTTCTATGCATTCCCTCCTTTTGCCTCATCACTCGGGTATTAGGCGTCTGGTATTTTGGTAATGCCCGATTAGCCTACTCAACCATGGTTCCCTGTGATACTTGACATGGTCTTAGAACCATGTATCACCATCCTGAAACAACCAGATTTGTTGGTTCATCCCATAACTGGGGATAGCCATCCATGCCATAATAGGACAAACTTATTAATTTGTAGTCTAAAGAAACCTCTACTGGAACTGGGACTGATGGACCGAACATTGAACATAATCTCAGCGGATCACAGGCAGTCCACCAAAAAACAATATCTGGTATACATCAGGAAATGGGAGATATATTGTCACAGAAACAACATCACTTACAGCTCGATGAACATAACGTCTGTTCGGGAATTCCTGGCAGGCCTCCATTATGATGAGGGGCTCAGTTACAGTGCCATTAACTGCACCAGAAGTGCCCTTTCAGCATATCTATGGCGAGGATCAGAGCGCCATTCCGTTGGGACTCACCCCCTGGTAACCAAACTTATGAGGGGAATTTTTAATATCAATCCACCAAGAACCAGGTACTCTCAAATATGGGATGTGAGTATTGTCCTAACGTTGCTAAGGAACTGGTCTCCAGCAACAGCTCTGTCCCTGCAAAAACTGACGCATAAAACAGTCATGCTGATGGCTTTGGTCACAGCACAAAGGGTACAGTCTTTACATAAGTTAAGGCTGGACAATATGACTTCTTCAACAACAAATATAACTTTTCATATTCACGAATTAGTCAAACAGAACAGACCGGGACCATCAGGCCTCAAAATAGAATTTAGGGCTTACCCTATAGATGATCGTCTCTGTATAATAATACATTTATTTTTATATATGGAGAACACCAAAAACATCAGAGGCAATGAGATGGCACTACTAATCAGCCACAAGCACCCCCACAAAAAAGTGTTGGTTCAAACTATTTCCAGATGGCTGAAACAGGTTTTAACAACAGCTGGGGTGGATACTAACATATTCAAATCTCATTCCACCAGGGCTGCAGGTACATCGGCAGCTTTGGAGTTGGACGTACCGATGGACCAAATCCTGGAGACAGCAGGATGGTCAAGGGAAAAAACGTTCCAACAATTCTACCATAAACCAGTGGATAAACCTGGAACTTTTGCAATCAATTTTAAGTTCTGTAATATGATTTCACCCCATGTAATAGGGGCTATAATTTGTTGTTAATAAATTTATCATAGATTTCAATGTCGGATTCATGTTTAAACATGTTAACACAATTCCTCCCTTACTCAATTAAGCCAGATGTGATGCATGGACTTGTTTCCACGGCATGAAATCACAGAGCTTTGAAATCTTCACGTAGTCACTCACGTGACCGAAGTAAAATAGTAAGATTACACGAGAACTTACCAGTTCAAAGTTTGATCGTTATTTTATGAGGAGTAACGTTGAGGGATTACGTGCCCTCCGCTCCCACCCTTGATCATAAAGTTCAACTGGTATCCTCTTCTCTAATCTTACTATGTTCAGTCATTACTGTTATCTGTGATTTCACACCGCTGCTTTGAAGAATGACACGCATGCGTCCTGGTGGGTTCTTCACATAATCCCTCAACGTTACTCCTCATAAAATAACGATCAAACTTCGAACAGGTAAGTTCTCATTTAATCTTACTATTTTAACTCCTGTTCAGTATTATGCTTACTTATTCTGTTGTGCTGCAGCAAGTAAGAATTTCATTGTCCTATCTGGGACACATGACAATAAAACTCTCTTGACTCTTGACTCTTGAACTGGAGATTTTATTTGTAGGAAGGAACTGCAGATGCTTGTTTAAACCAAAGATAGTCACAAAATGCTGGAGTAACTCAACGGGACAGGCAACATCTCTGGAGAGAAGGAATAGGTGCCGTTTCGGGTCATGATCCTTCTTCAGACTTTCTTTAGATCTGAAGAAGGGTCTCAACCCAAAACATCACCCATTCTTTCTCTCCAGAGATGCTGCTTGTCCCGCAGAGTTATTCCAGCATTATTTGTCTATCTCAGGAGATTTTATTTTCCTGTTTTCTTTTACTCAGCAGATATCCCTTTTCATTTGCTGAAAAATGACTCCATATATTGCTGCCACGAGTTTTTTTTGTGAGCCTTGACATTAAAAGTTATTAGGCTGCTTGATTGTATGGGGAATTACAACAAAGCTGTTCTAAGCTGGCATTCACAGATGTATATTTGCAGCAGATGTCACTGAATAGCAGTCGAAACAATGACTGATTTTTTTTGTTCAGAGCTATACCCCAAAATCTCAAAGACCAATACAATTGGTAGAGAAAAAGTTAACAAATTGGTTGCAAAAATTGGTTGCAAAAATCACTTTAGGTCACACAGTTTGATCATTCACTGCCTTAACCCCTCAATCGGAAGAGCAGCTGATGATGAAAGACAATGCCTATTAATAGTGTTTAAGAAGGAACTGCAGATGCTTCACCTGTCTGAAAAGGGTTTCGACCTATTTCCTTCACTCCATAGATGCTGCCTCACCCGCTGAGTTTCTCCTGCACTTTTGTCTACCTTTGCCTATTAATAGTGCTTTTGTTTCTTGATCATGAAGTAAATTCCAATTTTATTTTGTATTTTGCAAAGTATTACACAGCTAATACCATCACCTCTTAACTGTTAGCATTCAGTCTGCTTGGCTAAACTATCACAAAGGAGAAAAATCTTAAATTACTCGTTACATATAATTATTTTTCATTCAAATTCCACGTGACTCATGAAACTAAATAGCCATTTCTTCTGACTATACTGTATAGAAAGCAGTTACCATAGCAATGAAAAATAAATCTTGGCAAGCAAACATCAATAGTTCATTTCGATGGAAGTTAATGGCTGCTAACATTGATATTTAATCCTGTGATTCTGAACTTTTCTCGAAATAGAATATTTTACAAGAATAATTTTCATAATAAAAGTACACAAATAAAAATCAGTAAAGAAAAAAAGTGGTGTTCCGATAGATGAGATCTTAATTATTATTTTGACAGTAATTTCAATTATTATTGAATTCCAACATCACAGACTTATTCAAGGAAAAAAAATCTAATTCTACCAGAGATTAACTATTTAAAATGAACTATTGAACTAAATGAACTATTTAACTCATTAATGAAACAGTTAGCAATAAAATGCCCAATGAAATACCCAACAAAGTATTCCAGGTTTGCAAGTTTTGCCTTGGAATTACATTATTTTGTAACTGACCAGTTGTCATTGGTATTAAACAACCTACAATCATCAGAAAACATTTGCATGTAAGAATTAAGGTAATGTCATCAATTAAATTATTGAAGAAGATACAAGATACATTTAATTGTCATTTGGACCCCTTGAGGTCCAAACGAAATGCCGTTTCTGCAGCCATACATTACAAACACATAGACCCAAGACACAACATAATTTACATAAACATCCATCACATCGCTGTGATGGAAGGCCTAATAAACTTATCTCTCCAGAAGACTAGGGATAATACGTTGTTTCTGGAATTATCTCTTAAAGTTAGCTTGTGTTTGCCTTCCAATTTAAAGAATGTTCCGGTTAATAGTAGCAGATGAGTCATTTTATTTTAGACTTTAGACTTTAGAGATACAGTGGTTACAGGGAGAACGTACAAACTCCGTACAGACAGCACCCGCCAGTCAGGTACAAACCCGGGTCTCTGGCACAGTAAGGCAGCAACTTTACCCCTGTGCAACTGTGCCATCCTATGATTTCTATAAAGATCAGAATTATATTCAAAAGATATAGTGCATTTTACAATATTCAGACTTTGAGGATAGCAAGCAACAAAAAAAGGTTTTTGCTGTACCTCGGTACATGACAATAAACTAATCTAAAAAGTTTCTAATTGAATTTAATATTCATCTAATTTTGATTCAATTAATAATATGCTTTAAAGTCAACAAGAAATTAAAGCGAATGAGTATTGCTACAAAATGTATTATACTTGTGACCTTCAGATGATAACATAAACCTTAGTCAAGAGTCAAATATTTAATTGTCATATGTACCAAAATGGAACAATGACATTCCTACTTGCAGCCGTGTGCGGACGTGGCGTCGAAGGACGAGAAGCTGAAGCAAATAACCGAACGGAAACAAAGCCAAAACGCCAACTAACTGAAAGGCCGCTCTGCCGAAACGGCAACTGACCAAAAAGCTGCATTGCCTACAAGCCAACTCACTGAATGGCCATTCTGCCGAAAAGTCAAATAATGAACATGATGTCGTCGGGGGGGCGGGACTTGTCAGCGATTGGTCCAGATAATATTGTTCGTTGTTATGCACACTTGTCATCGGCCCACCAGGGAATTTGTGTCCCCCCGCCAAGTTTTAAAAGCGATTTACTATGGCTGCCAATGCCCCAAGCCATCTGTCCCCGTAGCTGGGGTGGGGGGTGAATCACTCAGTGTGGGTGTCGGGGGGGAATCACCCAGTGTGGGTTGAGGTCCGGGGGTCAGGGGCGCCAATCACCCTGGTGTGGGGGTTGAAGTCCAATGGCGGTGTGTCGCAGTCAGTAACTCTGGGTGGGCGGAGGAACCAGCTTGTCCCACACCTCTGCTCCACCCGGCGCTGCCCACACACAGCCCGTCACAGTGCGGCGGCATGGGGGAGATGAGGCGGAGGGCGGCCGTGACTGTGGGAGAGTGGGGGCTGTCCCCTAGGGATGCTCTCCTTCGGCCACTTACAACTTGGTGCTCATGTTCAGAGTCCCCAGTCACCTATGGCTTGTGTGCGAAAATGATCCTCACCCTCCCGTCTTCACAGGCCAGTGATGTGATGGACGCGGGGGTCTGGACCAATCGCTGACAAGTCCCGCCATCTCGGCAACGTCATGTCCGTTATTTGACTTTTCGGCTGAGGGGCCATTTGGTGAGTTGGCTTGTAGGTGACGCAGCCTTTCAGTGAGTTGGCGTTTCGGCAGAGTGGCCTTTCGGTGAGTTTGCTTTTAGGCATCCCACCCTTTAGGTTAGTTGGCGTTTCGGCTTCGTTTCCGTTCGGTTACTTGGCTTCCACTTCTTTGCTTCAGCTTCTCGTCCTTCGACACCACATCCAGGTACCACTTGCAGCAGGACTGTAAACACAGTACTTAATAGAGAATGTAATAAAACAAACAAAAAAAACAAAAATTCAATATCAGCGCAACACAAAACAAAAGCACAAGTCCTTAGTGCTACCAAAACATTTCATAGTGAAGTGTAGTTGATGTTTGTAGAGTTCAATACCCTGATTGCAGTTGGGAAGAACCTATTCCTGTATTTGGCGATCCTAGTTTTCTAACCCCTATACCTTCTTGTTGGTGGCAGGAGTGAAATGTGAGTGTGGCCAGGGTGGTGTAGCACATTGATGATTCTGGGTGCCTTCTTGAGGCAACGCTTTGAAACCCTAAAGGGCCTGTCCCACTTACGCGACTTTGGCTCGCAAATTACACAACCTCATGGTCGCTTGAGGCGTAAGGGCATCGTATGGCCACGTGGGGCCAGTCCCACTTAGGAGTGCGGAGTTGTGTGGGGCTGGTCCCGACATCGCGCCGGGCTCCGAAATTCTGACAGTGGCCGAAATCTTCGCACGCCAATGGCCTGTCAGCACGCAGGCGCATTGCAGTCGTACGCAGCATCTTGACGACGTATGCGGTGTCTTGACGGCGTACGCCTAGCGCATGGCGTTGCGCAATGACGCCACAGCCCGGCATGGCGCTGCATGATGACATCACCGCCCGACGCCGTGCGACGCCCAAATTCAGTCGGCCCACCTCCTGCCCAGCTGATTGGTAAGCAAGACGCAAATGACATCACGCGCGAACTAAGCGGGTACTTAGCATGAACTTCGTGTGAACTCCGCTTCCGTTTGGTCGCGCCAAACGCACACAATCGCATGCAAATTGGACAGGCCCTAACAGTAAAGCTTAAGATTTGTATTGCTTTTCCATTACATAAAAAGTGTGTCAGATAATAATTTAGAAAGCTTTCTATTTTTCACAGCCTATGATCTATCGACAAAAACAACCCGATTCTGCTGTCCTCTGTCAGAAGGTTTAAATGATCAATGCCAGGTGTGAGGTTTTAATGTAGGAGAGTGCTAAAGCATCTTCTTATGAATCACCGCCCAAGATGACTTGTTTGTGAAATGGAAATGTAGACACACTGAAGTGAAGCCTGTCCATTCATACTGGAGGTTTGTTTTTTGTTTGCTGTGCATTTCCTAAGATATAATAACTATATATCTCTCAAATTTTAACCAATTGCAGAGTAAGTTGTCTTCTTCATCTTTTTGCATATGGCATGCACAGCCTAAAGTTGTAGGACAACTTGTTCTATTTGATCTTATTTGATTGTGCACACCTGGTTGATTGCATTCATCGAAACAGGGCGCACTACATGAAGGTAACAATCTCCCAACCCAGAGTAAATAATAATTTTATCCTTTAAAAAAATACTAAGTTTGGGTTCTCAAATGTTACTTTGGCTATTTGCAAATAAGAACCCAGAAAATATGGAATGTCCCCTGGCTACTTCCATGAAATGGTTCCCAGCACCCATCTTCACAACTTGATGTAGTCACTGTCAATTAGACTGTGAAATAGGGCACAAAAATATGGCATGAAACCTATCATTACATACTCTTAAAAATGTCGTACAATTAAAACAGCCAGCCGTGTTGGTCAAAATTAACATGAGAGAAAAATTGAAAGAATTTATAATTGGTTAGAACAAGTTTGGAGGGATATGGGCCAAGCGCGGGCAGGTGGGATTAGTGTAGCTGGGACATGTTGGCCGGTGTGGATAAGTTGGGCCGAAGGGCCAGTTTTCACACTGTATCGCTCTATGACTCTTTATGACTCTAATTATAATTTTTTAAGTACAGAAAACTGCACACTCCTATCAATCAGAAATACATTGTGGACTGTGAATATCAGGAACTCGCGGGTCCGGGTGGGAGACCGCTTTCCGGAGCTCCCGCAACGCAACTTCTCCAGCCTGTGTCACGGGGTTGGAATGACCCAGAGTGGGGCCGTGCATCACCCAGTGTGGCTTTAATGGCCGCGGGACATTCCAGCACCCACCGGGGGCTCCAACATTGTGGCATTTATACCTGGAGCGGGGCCGTACATCGCCCAGCATGGCCTAAAATGGCCGTAGGACTTATCACCTCCCGCCTGGGGCTTCAACATCGGGAGAAAAATGGAGAGCAGGGGAGAGAAAAGACTTTGCCTTCCATCACAGTGAGGAGGAGATTCACTGTGATGGATGTTTGTGTGAATTAAATTGGTTGTCAAGTCAAGTCAAGTCAAGTCAAGTCAAGTTTATTTGTCACATACACATACGAGATGTGCAGTGAAATGAAAGTGGCAATGCTCGCGGACTTTTGTGCAAAAAGACAAACAACCAAACAAACTATAAACACAATCATAACACACATATACCTTTACATAATAAATAATGGAAGAAAAAACGTTCAGTAGAGTTAGTCCCTGGTGAGATAGGCATTTACAGTCCGAATGGCCTCTGGGAAGAAACTCCTTCTCAACCTCTCTGTTCTCACCGCATGGCAACAGAGGCGTTTGCCTGACTGTAGCAGCTGGAACAGTCCGTTGCAGGGGTGGAAAGGGTCTCTCATGATATTGTTGGCTTTGGAGTTGCACCTCCTGATGTATAGTTCCTGCAGGGGGGCAAGTGAAGTTCTTGCTGAGGCGTGTGATGCCCATGTCATATCGTCGGAGATGTGGACTCCCAGATATTTAAAACAGTTCACCCTATCCACAGGATCCCCATTTATCCTCAATGGAGTGTACGTCCTCGGATGATGTGCCCTCCTAAAGTCCATGATCAGCTCCTTCGTTTTTTTGATGTTCAAGAGGAGGCTGTTATGCTGGCACCAGAGTGCTAGATCAGCCACCTCCTCCCGGTAGGCCTTCTCATCGGTAGGCTTTCTCATCCAAGTCAAGTCAAGTCAAGTCTAGTGTCTAGTAGGAATCGTTTTTTGTTTGTATGGCTGTAGAAACAGAGTTTCATTTGAGCCTCATTGAGGTTCAAATGACAATAAATATTGTATCGTATTGTAGTATCCAAGATGAAGAGTGTACATAAAGAGTGTACATAAGTGGATTTTCCATATATACTTTGGTTTACTTTAGAGATACATTGCAGAAAGAGGCCCTTCAGCCCACCGAGTCAGCGCAAACCAGTGAACACCCCATACATTAGTACTATCCCACACACGAGGGACAGTTTACAATTTTACCGATACCAATTAAACAAGTACTTGTACGTTTTTGGAGTGTGTGAGGAAACCGGGGCACCCAGAGAAAACCCACATGTGAAAACACACACACCTCCAGATTCCGGGACAGTTTCTTCCCAGCTGTTATTAGGTTATCTGTGGATAAGGTTATGCGGTGAAAGGAGCTAATTAATAATATTCATATAATATCAAGGGGGGGAGTTAGTGTGTGTGTGGGGGTGATTAGTGTGTGTGACGCCGCATGCCTCTTCCCCCCCCCCAGCAAACACGCTTTGGAGGTGCGTTGGTCTGCACTTGATCTAGTAACTATTAAAACTCTCATTGGTTTGTTGGTTCGTAACAGATTCTATGTCGCAAATATTAAGGCATTTGTGGATTTACTCCTCCACCCTTTGCCGTAAAGGAGAGATTTTTACATATTCCTGTAGTTTTTCCTCCTCAACATTTTGTTTTGAAAATTAGAAAATTTGGTTATTAATTTAGCCACTTTTTTAGTAAAAAACATCAAAAAAATTAAAATCAAACTGCTGCATGATTTACATTGCCATCTGATGTCCAATCACAATGGATCTCATTTACATATGATATCACAATGGGACAGGGGTGGGAGATTGCAACCTTCACGTGCTCCCACGAATGTAATCAACCTGGCGTGCACAATTAAATAAAATCAAATAGAGCAAGTTGTCCTACCGCCCTCCCTATCTACCACCTCCCTCTCCGCCCCCCTCTACTACCCCTCCCCCTCCACCTCCTATCTTCCCCCCCCCTCCACCCTCCCCCTCTCCTCCATCCCCTTCTCTTCTCCTCCCCTCCAACCTCTCCCCCTCTCCTCTTCTCTCCTCCCTCCACCTATCCCCCCCTCCTCCTCCTCCTTCTCTTCTTCCCTCCTCTTCTCTCCCCTCCTCTTCTCTCCCCTCCTCTTCTCTCCCCAAGCAACTCCCCTCTTCTCTCCCTCTCCTCTTCTCTCCCCCTCCACCTCTCCCACTCCATCAATTCACCTCTTCTCTCTCCCCTCCAACTCTCCCCCTCCCCTCCCCTCTCGATTCAATATTAATTGTCATTCCCTCCCCTCATACCTCCTCCTCCCTCTCTCCCCCTCCCTCTCCCCCTCCTCTCCTTCTCCTCCTCCTCTCTCCCCTCCAATCTCTCTCTCTCCTCCACTCTCTCTCCCCTCCAATCTCTCTCCCCTCCACCCCTTCCCCCCCCACCCCTCCCTGTCCCCCACTCCCCCCCTTCCTCTCTCCTCCCCTTCTCGCTCTCTCTCTCTCTCTCCTCTCCTTCTCTCCCCCTCTACTCTCTCCCTCTCCTCTCTCTCTCTCTCCCCCCTCCAATCTCTCTCCACTTTTTTCCTCCCTCCCCCTCGCCCCTCCCCTCCTCCTCTCCTCTCCTCCCCCTCCCCCTCTCTCCCCCTTCCCCTCTCTCCCTTCTCCTCTCTCTTCCCCCTCATCCACTCTCCCCCCCCTCTCCCCTCCTCTTCCCCTCACTTCTCCCACCCCTCTCTCCCCCCTCCTCCCTCTACCACCCCCTTCCTCTCTCTACCACCCCCCTTCCCCCTTCTCCTCTCTCCCCTTCACCCTCCTCGCTCTCCTCCCCTCCCCTCCCCTCCTCCCCCTCTCTCTATCTCCCTATCCCCCTTCCCCCTCCCCCCCCTCCCCTCCCTCCCCCTCTCTCTCCCCCTCCCCCTCTCCCTCTCCCCTCATGCTCCCTCCCTCTCCCCGTCTCTCCCCTTTCCTCACCCCCTCCCCCTCTCCCCCCCCTCTCTCCTCACCCCTCTCTCCTCACCCCAATCTCCCTACACCTCTCTCCTCCCCCCTCTCCTCACTCCTCTCTCCTCACCCCTCTCTCCTCATCCCTCTCTCCCCATTCCCTATTCTCCTCACCCCTCTCCTCCTCACCCCTCTCTCATCATCCCTCTCTCCTCACCCTTCTCACCCCTCTCTCCCCCATCCCTCTCCTCTTCCACCCATCCCCACTACCCCTCTCCCCCTCCCTCCCCACTCTTCCTCTTCTCTTCCCCCTCCCCCCCCCCCCAACCCTGCCAACCCTCCCGCACCCATCTCTCCCCCCTCCCCCCTCTCCCTTCCCCCTACCCCTCTCTCCCCGGAGGAGGATAGGGGTAGGAAGAGGGACGGCAAGGCGCAGTTGGGAAGGGTTGCCATGACTCGCATCCCAACGGGGTCTCTGGCGTCACCACGGGAACCCATTAGCCCCACCTGAGCAGTTGGGGCGTACGGGTGAGTGGTGGAATATTGATGGGGGAATGGGGCCCACTTTGTCTCGTACACTATAAATGGCTCAATTGTAATCATGTATTGTCTGTCTGCTGATTAGATTGCATGCACAAAAGGCTTTTAACTGTACCTCGGTACACGTGACAATAAACTAAACTGAACTAGCCACAAGGAGAACATATGAACTCAGTACAAACAAAACCCGTCGGCAGGGTCAAACCCAGGTCTCTGGCACTGTAAGGCAACAACACTACGGCTGTGCCACTGTGGCGTCCTTAATTGGTTAATATGTTTGTTAAACTGGTACAATCTACACAATATTTATGGTAAAGAGGTCGCCTTGTCCCCAACAGTGAGCACAGCTGTATTATTCAGTTGAGTCATCATTCAGTCTGAAGAGAGGTCTGCTCGAAATAGCAGCTATCTATGTTCTCCAGAGATGCTGCCTAGCCTGCTGAGTTACTCCAGCTCAAGTGACTTTTTGGCTGTGTTATGTGATGCCTACTTTGAAACAGAGTAAGTGGTTTTGAAACAGTGGTTTCACTAACATGATTCCTGGAGGATATCCTGTGAAGATTGACTGGCTAATGTTCACAGAAGGTCAGACAAATGAGATGCAATTTAATTGAATCATTTGGACCCTGAGAACAATTAGTGAGGGTGTTTGAATGGAAAGTGAGGAGGAACGTGGGGAGGAAACATTGTTTAAAAATAAGGAGAAATTGATTTAATCAAACAGATGTAAAACTTTATGGAGGACAGAATTGCAGATGCTGGTTCATGCTGAAGATAGACACAAAAATCTGGAGTAACTCAGTGGGTCAGGCAACATCTCTGGGGTGAAGGAATGGCTGAAAAAGGGTCTCAACCAGAAACGTCACCTACTGCCTGACCCATTGAGTTACTCCAGATTTTTGTGTCCATCTATATTACTAAAAGTCTGATCTTGACCGCTTTTGGCCCACTGTGCTGCAATTTCTGAGAGAACGCCGCTACCTACGGCCGTCATTTTTGGCCACCACACTCAGAGCCCCCCTCTGCCTTCCGGGACCGGAGGATTTTTCCCATTGATTAAAAATCAGAGCGATATTAATATATATTTTTTAATTGCCATTCTCTCTGCTGGCTGGCTGCAAAACCCGTAATTGTAGTCCCTCACTCAGTCTCTGCCAGACCCAGGAAGCGAGAGGGTCACGGCTCTCTGAGCTGCGAATAACACTGAACGCACGTCTACTCCACGATGAGTTCCCTCTATGTGGCTGTAAAGTGGCTGCTGCCTAATTGTTTGCCTCGCCTTTTTACTTTTATTTTTTTTATTTTTTTTATTTTTTTATTAGAAGTACAGTAAATTACAGTAATACACATCACATATATCTCATTACATTTGTAGTACCACTTCGTTTTTCAAGCTTTAAAAAAGGTAGAAATAAAAGAAGTAAGGAAAGTGAGCAAGAGTCGTGAAGGTGCAGGAAAGTGTTGGGAAAAGAAAGACCCTCAGGGAAGAAGTTAGAGAAGGAAGTAAAGAAAGGAAATAGACCCTAGCTAGAAAAGAAAAAAAAAGGAGAAACAATCGCTCAATTATAACACAAAACTCCGCAAAAAAGGATATACCAACCGTGTTTTTTTTTTACCTCCCGTTACCAGATCCTGGTACCATTTATTTTTTAAATTACTATTGCACCTTATGCTTGTAATAGTTCCATAAATGCAGACCACGTCTTTTGGTTGTAGTCTGCTTTGCCTGCTAGGAGGAGACTCATCTCTTCCAGGTGTAATGTTTCGAACATGTTTGAAATCCACATTTTTATTGTTGGTATTGGAGCGTTTTTCCAGAATTTGAGTATAAACTTTTTTCCGATTATTAGCCCGTAATCAAGTAAGTTCTTTTGAAACACGTTTAGTTCGGGGTTACCTTCCGATATTCCAAAAATGATCCATTCTGCTTTTGGTACAAGTTTTATTTTAATTAATTTTGTGAAGATTTCAAATATTTCATTCCAGAATATTTGGATTTTTATACAAAAAACAAGAGTGCGCTATGGTAGCTTCTTGTGACTGACATTTATCACAAGTGGGTGAGACATTGGGGAAAAGTTTATTTATTTTAGTTTTTGAATAATATAGTCTATGTAATGTTTTGAATTGAATTAAAGTATGTTGTATGTTGGTCGAGCATTTATGCACATATAGTAAGTTTATCCCAGCTCTCTATTGAAATTTTTATAGCTAGTTCTTGTTCCCAGTCTCTTCTAATACCATCGGTTGTAGGTATTTCTATATTTAAAATAATGTTGTATAAGTATGGTTTTAGATTTACTGATTCAGCCTTTGTCTTCATGGCTTCATCCAATAAGTCTACGGGCATGTTATGATAGTCTTTTGTGTATTTTTTCACGGATTTGAAGATATTTAAAATATTGATTATTTTTCAAATTATATTTCAGTTGTAATTGTTGAAATGATAATAATTTTCCTAATTCATACAAGTCTCTGAGTGTTTTGATTCCCATTCTTTCCCATTGTGTAAATGATTTATCTATAATTGAAGGTTTAAACAACGGATTATTGACTATTGGCATTTAAAGAGATAGATTTCTTAATTTTAGATTCTGTTTTATTTGTTTCCAAGTTCTAATTGTGCTATGTACCATTGGATTTTTATTGTAATTTTTGTTATTCAGATTCATTGGTGAGAGGAGAGTCGCTCCTGTATTACACGGAGAGCAGTCCTCTCTCTCCATTACAATCCAGTCCACCTGCTGGGCAGAGTTGTCCAGCAGGTGAATCATATTTTTAATATTTACTGCCCAATTATAGTACATAAAATTAGGGAGCGCTAGGCCACCCATCTCTTTTGGTTTACTAAGGTGTGCTCTTTGTATTCTGTGGGATTTATAATCCCATATAAAATTTGTAATGTCTGAGCCTAGTTTTTTGAAAAACATTTTTGGAAGATATATAGGTATTGATTGAAATAAATATAGGATTTCTGGTAAAAATATCATTTTTATAGCATTTATTCGACCTATTAAAGACATCGGGAGTGTTTTCAAGAATTTTATTAGATTATTTAGTTTCTTAAGTAAGGGTCTATAATTGGCATTAAACATAGCGTGATAGTTTCTAGTAATTTCAATTCCCAAATATTTGAATTTTTCTGTGGCTATTTTAAAGGGGAATTTCAAGAGATGTGTTGAGTCTTTCGGTTTTATCGACATAATTTCACTTTTGTTCCAGTTTATTCTGTATCCTGAGAAAGATCCAAAGTCCTCAATTAGATTTAATATGTTTGGCATACTGATTTGGGGTTTTGTGATATACAGTAGTACATCGTCTGCATATAAAGATATTATGTTATTTGAATATTTTGTATTATAACCGTAAATATCCGGGTGTGTTCTGATTTTTTCAGCTAAAGGTTCAACTACCAGAGCAAATAACAGCGGTGATAATGAACATCCTTGTCTATTGCCCCTTGATAATTGGAATTTCGTAGATAGTATATTATTAGTTAATATTCTAGCCGTGGGTTTGTTACATAATAATTTTATCCATGCGATGAAGTTCTCTCCCATTTGAAATTTTTGCAATACTTTAATCATATAATCCCATTCTACTTGATCAAACGTTTCTGCGTCCAATGAAATGATAGATAACTCTTGTTCTTGAGGTTTGTAAAAGTGCATTATGTTAGGCGGACGTCTCAGGTTATTAAATGAATGTCTCTTAGGTATAAATCCCGTTTGATCCTCATTTATTAATTTACTAACAAATTGACTTAGTCTTCTAGCTAGTGTTTTTGCTAATATTTTTTGATCCGTATTTAACAAAGCAATAGCTCTATATGAGCCTGGTTCTTCTATATCTTTATCTTTTTTTAAGTATTAATGTGATCGTTGATTCTGCTAGTGTTTCAGGTAAGATTTGTTCTTTAAAAGCTGGGAAGTTGCGTTGGTGACCAGCCCTCCCGTGTGATGCTGGGACCCAACGGGTCCCACCCAGTCTAGTCTTAGATATAAATCTTTGTGTCACTAATCCAGAGAGATGTTTATGCCCTACAGTCAAATATATTTTGCTATAAATCAATTGATTTTTGGATAATGAGAAAATGGGATCAGATAACATATGTTGAGCATTTGATGGCACTGGGCCTCTACTCGCTGGAGTTTAGAAGAAGATTTTGAGTGGGGAGTTCATAGAAACTTACAAAATAGTGAATATCCTGGATAGAGTGGATGTGCAGAGGATGTTTCCACTAGTGGGAGAGTCTAGGACCAGAGGTCATAACCTCAGAATTAAAGGATGTCCTTTAGGAAGGAGATGAGGAAGAATTTATTTAGTCAGAGGGTGCTGAATCTGTGGAATTCACAGAAGGCAATGGAGGCCAAGTCCATTGGGTAGTTTTAAGTCAGAGATAGATACATTCTTGATTAGTACAAGTGTCAGGGGTTATGGGGAGAAGGCAGAAGAATGGGATTAGGAGGGAGCGATAGATCAGCCATGATTGAATGGCAGAGTAGACTTGATGGGCCGAATGGCCTAATTCTTCTCCTATCACTTATGAATTTATAAGGTAGGAATGTGGAGCTGATGTGAGGGATAAGTTGCAATCTTATGTAATGGCAATATTGGTTTGACTACTCCCATTATGTTCCTAACAGAACTCCCAGTTTTAAAGCAGATCACCAGACTCTAAAGTTGTCAATATAATCTCTTAACATAAGCATCGAGAAGAAAGTCTTCCACTGAAAGAGGCAAGAAGCAGCTCTGAGCAAACAGAATTTAGTGGCGGATATCCCTGTCATGTTCTCAGCCCTCTCAGTGGCTGTTGAATCTTGTCTTGTTATCACTGGTGATTTCCAGGAAGCTCGGAAATCCCATGGGCACACTGATAGATTCCAAAATCCACGGTACTTTTACTGTAATTGACTGGTTTATATATTGAAATTGACAACCTGCCTCTCCAAAGGGATTTACTCAAATAACCTAAATATGCTGCAGTTTAATGCAGAAATTGGCAGATTGCAGCTGATCGCTTGGCATGCTGTCAATTTTGCTGCTTTTAACTTTGTTAAGACCTTGATCCCACTGCTCCTTGCACATTGCAGTTTATACCACTACCATTTATTAATATTAATATTGCTTAAGCTCCTACTTTCATTTCCTTTTATTATTTTCGGAAATTCTTTTCATCTGTAAGTTTGTTTCATAGAAACATAGAAATATAGAAAATACGTGCAGGAGTAGGCCATTTGGCCCTTCGAGGCAGCACCACCATTCAATAGGATCATAGCTGATTTTATATCGAAGTCTCGTGATGAGACTACGTGAAGAACCGCCAGCATCGACGCATGGTGCGAGAATCGGATGCATTCGAAAATGCTCTGTCAGGTAAGTTGATTTTTCCCCCCAGGAACGGTGCAGCAGGCTCGGAGAGGCTGACAGGCGCGACCTGTACAGCTACATCTGTTAAAGCTCTGGAAGGGAGCAGGTGGCCCGGCCGGTTTTTGGAATATACTGGCAGGCGTGACCTGCACGGTAATCTCCACCAAGGCTCTGATATTGGGCAGCCTGTTACATGAAGCACTGGGCTCGGAGATGCTGGCAGGCACGACCTGCACAGCAACCTCCGTTTAAAGCTGCAAAAGGGAGCAGTTTGTCAAGCGGCCGAAGAGGTGAACAGGCACGGCCTGCATAAAGATTGAAGCTCCGATAAGGAGCACTGGGTGACCCGGGCTCGGAGGCGCTGGCAGGTAAGATCCGTGACAGCATAGCCTGCATACTAGCCTCCGTTGGCTCGGAAAAAGAGCAGGTTGGCGAACCGGGCTCAGAGACGCTGGCACGGTGGGCTGCACAGCAACCTCTGTGAAAGCTTCAAAAAGGAGCAGTTTGTCAACCCCGGTTCAGGGAAAACAAACTTGAAATTGGCTGACCAAAAGGACCATATTGGCCAGGGAAGCATTGCCTCAACATCTAAGATTAAGGTTAACAGGCTGCTCACAAGAGTGAGGAAGGTGCATTGCATTGATAGAGGCAGTTAGATTCAGGTAATGAGGATCTCCTGCTCAGAGGCAGGGATTTTGAGGATTCCCTCAACACATGCAAAATACTTTCAGCTCACGGCTAAAAAGAGCTGCCAGCACACTGGGATAGGTAAACCAGTTAAGGCCGAACTGGCATGTAGCATTATTACCTGACTTGCAGGTTCGTGATGTATAATTTAATAAATAAATAAAAACAATAACTCCGTATGGGAGCAGTTTGGCGACCTCCCAAGCTCAGGGAAGGCCAAGGCCTAAACGGCAAAATGTCCAAATGGACAATACTGGGCAGGAAGGTACTGCCTCAGCATCCATTGTGGATATCATCTGCAGGCTCTCAAAACTGGAAAACCTGACTGAGAGGCTGGTCGAAGGGAATGTGTGACCAATACTGGCGACCGATACAGGTAGTTCCAGTCAGATGGCTGCGGCAGCAATACCTGGTTCCGGGTTGCATTATGATATCTCCCACTCAGAGGAGAGGCGGTTTGAGGATTATTACATGGAGACTCTGACTGTGGGATAGTTTACAGTGAACTCGAATTCACACAACAAATGCATGGTATGCTTCAACTCAAGTCTAATAAGGATCTGCCAGCATTTGTAATTTGCCATCCCCTCGGGGATAGGAGAACCGTTAGAGGAAGAATTGGCAAGTAGCATTGGTTACTTGACTTCTCATCAGTTGATTGAGAAGACCATGCAGGACACTGCTGGAAAGTATGCTGGTCCTGATAACTGCCAAACACTGGAGGTTCCGTAGGTTAATGCCACCATTTGGGGCTATCTGAATGACAAAAACAAAGTCCAAAGACTTAAAACTCCAGCAAGAGTCCAGAGAATTCTCGCAAGAAGGATTACTGCCTTTGCAAGCTCGGTGGAAGGAATTAAGCTGTCTGATTTGCAGTAGACGCCTTAGCACATCTGTGTTATGCACAGTTTGAGCTCAATTGTGTTACAAAGGATGTTATAAAGCCTGAGGTCAACCCAATATATGTTTATTTGAGCAAGGCTAGTAATGTGCAGTCTGCAAGTATCTCTTTGGAGAAGATTTGGGCAAGCAAGTAAAAAACTTGCAAAGAGGAATTCAAGGCTGCGGTGGGTGTGGTAAAGACACCCTTTGTGGGTAAGACTCCTGGCTATCGGCATTCATATCATCCCTACCAAGCTAGCGGCAGATACCGCTACACTGAGGCTGGTTGGAGCACCAGGCCTACACACTTAAAACCAAGCCAGAGGGCCTTTTTATTCACTGGTTTTCAGCGCTCACCATGGAGGCAGCGCACTTCACATGCTCAGTATCGTTCTCCAGCAAGTCACGATGCCAGATCCAAAGGGACAGAGCTATATCTAGGGTCAGTTGACTCTATTGATCAACCGCCTAAGGCCATTTTGGGTGGTGTCAGTCTCAGGGGTTGCTGGTTCTTGGTGGCTGGTAGTGATATCCCCTCATCTATTATTTTATTGGTAGCCTTAGTGGTTTTATAACAAGTTCTTTCTTAGAAACTGCCTTGATCACATCTACAGCCACTGTCTGTCTCATCATGGACAACAAAGTGACAAAGAGGTGGATGCCGTTGAGGTATGCGAATATTATTCCATCAGTCGCATGAGATGTGCTGACGATGTTCGTCGGACATAGGTTGAGTGTTCAAAAATCAAGTGGAGACAGATACCTCTGAACCTACCATTTTACATATCATAAACGGGTATGAGATTCAGTTTCTGGCTGATCAATTTCCTCTGCAGCAAGAGAAGCCAAGACTCCCGTACATACGGTCTAAAGAGGAAACTATGGCTATCCAGTTGAAACAGAGAAATTACACAAAAAGGGTGTGATTGAGCCGTCTGCCCATGAACTAGATGGGTATATTTCAAATATCTTCTCAAGGTTGATGTAAAGTGGAGAATACCGAATCATTCTAGGAATTGGCTAGTTTGAACACGTACTTGGAATATAACCATTTTAGATGGATATGTTTCATTCAGCAAAATAGCTCATTACAGAGGATTGCTTTATGGCCTCAATCGAGCTATAAAATGCACACTACTCAGTACTAATACACGAGAGCCACACGATATCTGAAGGTTATCTGGCAAGGCCAGTTGTGGCAATTTTAGGCTCTACATAAGGGGTTGAGTTCAGCCCTAGGCTATTTACAAAGATTCTAAAGCCAATGTTGCCCTACTCAGATCTAAAGGGCATATTGTCATGGGGTTTATAGATGACATGCTCATTGTTGGGAAGAGATCATGTGTCACAGAGTTAGCTGTTTCAGCAACCAAGGCACTCCTAGAATATCTAAGGTTTGTTATTCATCCCGGAAAGTCCATACTGGAGCCGACAAAATCTATCACATATCTAGGTTTTGTCATAAACTCTGCAGATATGTCTGTGACCCTACCCACAGATAAGAAACAGAATATTATAGAGGCATGCACAGGGTATAAATATCGAAAGATGCCTCCAAAGATAATTCAAGATCAGGCAAGATGAATTATAGTAGTGCCAAATTGGCCTATTCAACCATTGTAAATAGGTCTGCTGAAAGAAGCTTCTATATTGTTCACAGACACGAGCAGTGGTTAGTTCAACTAAACACTCGTGCATTTATCATTGCATGGTTGTATGGAAAAGGTTTGTGAAGAGACACATGTGAGCTACTTTTAAACAGAAGTAGCAGAGGTTGGGGGAAAAATAAAACAATGGATAGATTTTTGTGAGGATGCACAACTGAACTACTTTAAGGCAGAAGTAGCTGATGTTTGGAATTTCTTTCAGTTTATTTTTTGAGAAGCGTCTAAGTTATAGCGCTATTAACACTGCTCGCAGTGCTTTAGCATTGTACCTAGTGCTTGGGCTGGGACAACAAACGTTTGGCACTCATCCATTGGTGTCAAAGTTCATGAAAGGTGTCTTTAATATGAACCCTCCAAGGCCTAGATATAATGAAGTGTGGAATGTGAAGGTAGTTTTAAGTTTGCTTTGCACCAGCTGCATCGCGGATGTTGGAACAGCTCACTCATTAATTAGTGATGCTTATGGCACTTATTTCAGAGCAAAGAGCTCAGTCTTTGCACAGACTCCATTTGGGCCCCAGCTATGCCTGCCTATTTGTAGGTTACGTTGGGCCCCAGCTATGCCTGCCTATTTGTAGGTTACGTCGAATGGGCCCCAGCTATGCCTGCCTATTTGTAGGTTACGTCGAATGGGCCCCAGCTATGCCTGCCTATTTGTAGGTTACACAAGGCGTAGCTATGGGCACACGCATGGGCCCCAGCTATGCCTGCCTATTTGTAGGTTACGTCGAACAATCCTTGTTCAATACATACCAGGGCCCCATCCCCAACCTCTACCTCCGCTACATCGACGACTGCTTTGGTGCCACCTCCTGCACCCGCACACAACTGACTGACTTCATCCACTTCACCACTAATTTCCACCCGGCACTGAAATACACCTGGACCATCTCCGACACTTCCCTACCATTCCTTGACCTCACTATCTCCATTGCAGGTGATAGACTTCTAACCGACATACACTATAAACCCACTGACTCCCATGGCTATCTGGACTACACTTCTTCCCACCCTGCTTCCTGTAAGGACTCCATCCCCTACTCCCAATTCCTCCGTCTACGCCGTATCTGCTCCACGGATGAGGCGTTCCACACCAGGACATCTGAAATGTCCTCACTATTCAGGGAACGGGGGTTCCCCTCCTCCACCATAAATGAGGCTCGCACCAGGGTCTCTTCCATACCCCGCAACACTGCTCTCTCTCCCCATCCCCGCACTCGCAACAAGGGCCGAGTCCCCCTAGTCCTCACCTTTCACCCCACCAGCCATCACATACAAAAAATAATCCTCCGTCAGTTTCGCCACCTCCAACGTGACCCCACTACTGGCCACATCTTCCCATCTCCCCCCATATCTGCCTTCCGCAAAGACCGCTCCCTCCATAACTCCCTTGTCAATTCTTCCCTTCCCTTCCCTCTCGGTCCACCCCCTCCCCGGGCACTTTCCCTTGCCGCCGCAGCAGATGCAACACTTGTCCCTTTACCTCCCCCCTCAACTCCTTTCAGGGACCCAAGCAATCGTTCCAGGTGCGACAGAGGTTTACCTGCATCTCTTCCAACCTCATCTATTGCGTCCGCTGCTCTAGATGTCAGCAGATCTATATCGGTGAGACCAAGCGGAGGTTGGGCGATCGTTTCGCCGAACACCTCCGCTCGGTCCGCAATAACCTAGCTGACCTCCCGGTGGCTCAGCACTTCAACTCCCCCTCCCACTCCGCCTCTGACCTCTCTGTCCTGGGTCTCCTCCATGGCCACAGCGAGCAGCACCGGAAATTGGAGGAACAGCACCTCATATTCCGTTTGGGGAGTCTGCACCCCGGGGGCATGAACATCGACTTCTCCCAATTCTGTTAGTCCTTGCTGTCTCCTCCCCTTCCTCAGCTCCCCTGCTGTCTCCTCCCACCCTCCAGCCTTCCGGCTACTCCTCCTTTTCCCTTTCTTGTCCCCACCCACCCCCACCCCTGATCAGTCTGAAGAAGGGTTTCGGCCCGAAACGTTGCCTATTTCCTTCGCTCCATAGATGCTGCTGCACCCGCTGAGTTTCTCCAGCTTTTCTGTGTAACCTCCATCTGGATAACTCTGCTGTAACTGACAAGAAAGTGGGATTTATGTGGATGATCTGATAAAGCAGAGCAGGCCAGGCACAGTGGGGTACAAGTTAGATCTGGCAGCATATCCACCGGATCGGAGGTTGTGTGTTGTTATTTATGTGAAGAAGTACATTGAGGTTACTACAAACCTTTGAGATGAGGAAAAAGCTTTCATTATGTTATAAAAAGCCACACAAGAGAGTGTCGGTGCAGACTATTTCTAGATGGATAAAGTGTACGCTGTTGAAATTGGGAGTGACTACTGATATTTTCAAGTCTCACTCTACCAGGGGTGCAGCCACATCGGCAGCAAATAGAATTGCAGTTCCTCTTGATCACATTCTTGCAACAGCAGGATGGTCAGATGAACGCAAACGTTTCAGAAGTTTTATAATAAACCGATTAACAGAACTGGACAATTTGCAGAGAGAATTCTGGGTTATGTTAATTAAGAGATTTGTCTAACCCCGATGTAATGGGACTTTGGTTCTGTCAAGGGCGATATACATGTGTGTAAAATTAGCATCATGTTTGAATGGCATATGTTTTTTCTTTCAACCATTTATAGTTTATCTGTGTAGTGTGTTCACATACAGATTAGTTTACTGCATGAAACCACAGAGCTTCGAAGGCTTCACGTAGTCTCATCACGAGACTTTGATATAAAATAGAAAGATTAAACGAGAACTTACCGTTTGAAGTTTGATCTTTATTTCATGAGAGTGAGAGAATACGTGCCCTCCACTCCCAACCCTGAATCCCATAAAGATCATTTGGTAAGTCAAGTGTTATTAATCTTTCCATTGTTTAATTTGGTGCAAGTGGTCTGTGGTTTCATACAGTTGCTTTGAAGATTGACACGCATGTGGGCTGGTGGGTTCTTCACGTGGTCTCTCACTCCTTCTCATAAAATAAAGATCAAACTTCCAACGGTAAGTTCTCATTTAATCTTTCTATTATACAAAATCCGTGACACGTTCCTGCCTGCTCCCCATATCCCTTGATTCCGTTAGCCCTAATTCTTTCTTGAAAACATCCGGTGAATCAGCCTCCATTGCCTTCTGTGGCAAATTCCACAGATTCACAACTCTCTGGGTGAACAGGTTTCTCCTCATTTCAGTTCTAAATGGCCTACCCCTCATTCTAAGAACAATCAATTGGTTTCAGTGTACCAAAATATAATAATTTTCATATCACGACTTTCATATCATACCATGCTTCGATCGCCCGACGTGGGGGCTTCGATCGCCCCGACTGCAGATGGTTTGACTGCCCCGAGTGCGGAAGAATAAAAGAGGAAGAAGTTTGGACTTTATTGCCTTCCATCACAGTGAGGAACGTGGGGAATCCGCTGTGGTGGATGTTTATGTTAACTTTTATGTAGTTAGGTGTCTTGTTGCTTTTTTATAGTATGGCTGTAAGGTAATTCGAATTTCACTGTACCTTAATTGGTACATGTGACAATAAACTGACCTTGAACCTTGAATAGACAATAGATAACAATCAATAGGTGCAGGAGTAGGCCATTTGGCCCTTCGAGCCGTCATTCACTCTGCTCATGGCTGATCATCCACAATCAGTACCCCGTTCCTGCCTTCTCCCAATATTCCTTGACTCCGCTATCTTTAAGAGCTCTATCCAACTTTCACTTGAAAGCATCCAGAGAATTGGCCTCCACTGCCTCTGAGGTAAAGAATTCCACAGATTCACAACTCTCTGCGTGAAAACGTTTTTCCTCATCTCTGTTCTAATGGCCTATCCCTTATTCTTAAACTGCGGCCCCTGTTTCTGGACTCCCCTAATATCAGGATTTCCCTGTTTTCTCACTCCCTTCTTTCTTAAAAGTGGGATAACATTAGTTACCATCAAATCCACAGGAACTGATCCTGAATCTATGAACATTGGAAAATGATCACCAATGCGTCCACGATTTCTAGAGCCACTTCCTCAAGTAACCTGGGATGCAGACCATTAGGCCCTGGAGATTTATCAGCCTTCAGTCCTAACAGTCTACCCAACACCATTTCCTGCCTAATGTGAATTTCCTTCAGTTCATTCCTCATCCTAGGTCCTCTGGCCGCTAGTACATCTGGGAGATTGTGTGTGTCTTCCTTAGTGAAGACATATCCAAAGTACCTATTCAACGTCTGCCATTTTATTGTTCACCATAATAAATTTGCCTATTTCTGTCTTCAAGGGACCCACATTTGTCTTAAGAATGGACTAGCTTGAAATAATATAGTTCATGAAGTACAGAAATACAAATTCTCACATACACAACCTAACATTTTTTTTTCTACAGACAATTAGAGTGATTTTCTACTTGAATTTGAATCACATAAAGAAATTAAAATTCTGTGCATATTCTTTATATAATTTTCATTTTGAATGCAGGATCTGAGTGAAAAAACATGCTGAATATCACCTTAAAACCTGTTTTAAGAGTCCTGTGTAAACTACAAATTTACAATTGTATTCTATTTACTCCAAAAATATTCAACAACTCTCCATGTACAGCTTATAAAAATGTCCTTCAATAAAGTTTATTGTAAGCAGGACAAAGAACAGCAGAAGAAGTTGAGTTATTTTTCAAAGTAAAGTTTAGCGGAGACACTGAAACTTATTTTCAGGTAAGGAAATTATGGGTATGATGCATTGGTGCCAGAAAATGACCATATTTCTCGTGCAATCTCACGACAGCTTGTTCATTAATAGAGCCAGGATGTTTAAGCGCTAAACATCTCTGAAATAGTGTCAAGAAGTACTCCTTTGATGGTTGACCTGCCTCCAGTTTACTGATGACCACATTGGCAACATATTTCCCCACAGCATCGGTTGTCTCGTTTATTAAGATCCATATTTTGATGCATGCAACTTCATCTCTAATTTTCTGCAGAACAATGTTGAAGTTGCTGTCAACATAATTTTTCTGTAATGATCGTTATAGGTTCCGTTGTGTATTTCCCTAAAAAACCTGAGAGATTTGCTTTCCAATTTCCACAGTGGAATTGCAGCATCAATGAATGCCTTACACAGATCACTCGGAAACACAGATTTGCGATTGGAGTCAGCAGTAAATGTTGTGAGGAGGCAAGCTTGCATATTTCCTACCTTCAGTTTCTCTGCTGTCGACTTGTGTTTAGGTGTCTGTACCTGCTGCGAGACAAAATATTTCTTCTCATGATTCACTGCTTTCTCATATGCTTTGCAAAACTGCACGCAGTTGTCTGTAGAGAATATATCATTCCCGTACACTCTCACCAAATCATTCAGTTTTTTACAAGACGCTGATGACTTTAGGCATTTTGACACTTGCAGAGGTAGATCCTACAGGAGCGGGGATGCAGACCTCTACAGGCAGGCCAAGTACAAGCTGAGAAGAGGAATCAGAGCTGCCAAGGAAAAGTACTCCGAGAAGTTGAAGAGCAAGTTCTCAGCAAATTACTCTTCTTCAGTGTGGAAGGGCTTGCAAGAAATCACAAGTTACAACAGGACAACCCCCCGCTCCCTGGGCAATCATCAACTGACCAATGACCTGAATGAGTTCTACTGCAGGTTTGATTAACCCTGGTATCCCACACTGCATCCCCAACCAACACTTCACACCTACTCACAGCTTGACTCCAGTATGAAAAGACTAGATCCTTCCCCACCTACTCCTCCCCAATCACCACTTCACACCTACTTAAAGTATGACTCCAGTCTGCAAAGACTGGAGCCTTTCCCACCCACCCCTCTCCAATCACCACTTAACACCCAATTGCAGCCGGGTTTCGCCCTGGTGCTGTAAATTTTCTTGTAAGTTACGTTAAAATGGCAAAAAAAAAGGGCTGACATAGGCACTCAATCGTGAAATGGGCATTATCTTCCTGAAATCATCAAAAAAAAAGGCATGAAAACGGCATTTATGACAAAATCCTGGCTCTACTCATTAAGAATGGAAATATCAATCATTGTTGACTGGATGGATAGTTCCACTCAGCAGTTGGAGTGGATAAGAATGGAGAAAGAGGAGCGCTATCCGCACGATATAGGAACGATCCTGCTCTCACCGATAAAATTGAATTGTAAAATATATAAGAAGAACCCAATTATTCACAATATAATAAGAATTTGGAAACAAATAAAAGTATCCTTGAAATTAAATAATTTATCAGTACTAACCCCACTATTGAACAACCCCGCATTCAAACCTTCTCTCATCGACAACACATATCAACAGTGGGATAGACTGGGGATTAGGAAAGTAGGGGATATGTATGAAGTGGGCAAACTGTTGTCATTTCAACAATTAAAATTAAAATGTAAATTGAAGGATAATCAATATTTTAAATATATACAGGTATGTGACTTTACGAAGAAATATACACATAGATTTCAAACTATATTTTTAGATCTTTTAGAAGAAGCAATGAATATTAAGGCTGATTCACAAAAATTAATATCATACTTTTATAATAATATATTAAATAGAGATTCACCCTCAACAGAAGCACTAAGGGAAGATTGGGAACATGAGCTAATAATAAAGATCTCGAAGGATAGATGGGAAAATTATTTGATGAATACACATAACTGTTCTATTAATGCAAGACATAATTTAATTCAATTCAAATTATTACATAGACTATATTATTCAAAAACGTGGTTGAATAAATTTTATCCAAACGTCTCTCCCAGATGCGATAAATGTTTGTTTCAAACCGCTAATATAACATATTCATTTGTAGGATGTACAAAGTTGAATACATTTTGGAGTGATATATTTGATATATTTACAAAGCTTTTCAAGTCAAGAATAGAACCCAAAACGGAATGGATTATATTTGGAATAATAGGAGAAGATACCAATTTAAATAAAGATCAAAATGTTTTTTTAAATTATGGGTTAATAATTGGAAAGAAATTGATACTTAAATTTTGGAAAAATACAATCATACCAACCGTTAAAATGTGGATTAGGAATATGATGGACATAGCACGCCTTGAAGAAATGAGACTCCGACTAATAGATAAATATGACCAATTCTTAAGGAGTTGGTCTCCTTTCATCGACTTTTTGGAATCATGTGATGCAGCAGTACCGTAAAGATTGCTGATTTCAGTTCATGACGCGGATAGATCTACATCTCCGAATACAGATTTGAAAAATTCTCTTTTAAGGGGCCTTCTCTTCTATTTCTACTTTCCACTTTCTCTTCCTTTTTTATTTTTTATATACACACTTCACGTTTTTCTACTCTCTACCATCTATTTTTCTACTTTTTCCTCTTTCTATTGTTTTCTTTTTCTTGTCTTGCTTACTTCCTTCTCATAACATAAAACTAGAGGTTGTACATAGAATGGATTACGGTATTACATAGTTGGCACCTAAAATTATGTTCCACTGTACTGTTTTGTACTGTATTAATTTCTAATAAAATAAACAATAAATAAATAAATAAATAAATAAATAAATAAAATAAATCATTGTTGAGCTCATTTCATGGCAATTGGCACTTATGAATGGAGGGATGATGAGCCTTTGACGTCACAATACAATACACAATACACACAATACAATTTATTTGTCTCTTGAACCTCATAGAGGCTCAAATGAAATGTTGTTTCTGCAGTCATACACACATGAAAAAAAGACCCAAGACACAACAAAATTTACACAAACATCCATCACAGCGCATCTCCTCCTCGCTGTGATGGAAGGCAAAAAAACGTATCTCTCCCCTGCACTCCCCATTCCCCTCCCGATGTCAGAGTCAAAGCCCCCGGCGGGCGATGGCAATTGTCCCGCGGTCATTAAAGCCACGCCGGGTGATGCAAGGCCCTGCTCCGGTCTTGTTGTTGGAGCCCCCGGCAGGCTCTAGCAAAGTCCCACAGCCGTTGAAGCCGCGCCGGGTGGTGATGTAAGGTTCCGCTCCAGGTCATCCTCGACCCCGCGACTCGGGCGGGTGAAGTCGCCGTTGCAGAAGCCTCAAAAAGCGGTTACCAGGGACCCGCGGGCTCCCGATATTACTGTCTGCCAGACCTGCGGTTGGAGCATCCGAATCTCTGGGGGTCGGGTCACAGCCACCACCGCTCCTCCCGCTCCGGACTCGGCCAGCTCCATGATGGTGAGTAGCTCCGCAGTTCCGTGACTGGAGCCCCAGGTCGTTCCTGCCGGAGGCCGCTCCACGTTGCAGCTCCAACGACAACGGAGACCCGACAGGGAAAAGGTCGGGTTCTCCGTGCAGGAGAAAGATTTTAAAAGTTCCCCCCCCCCCCCACACACACCCACACATACACACACACATACACAAAAAAATAAATAAAAACTACATTCAAACGGGACAAAAAATAACAAAAAGACAAACGGACTGCAGAGGCCACTGGGCCTGTAATCAAATTTAGAAAAAATGAGGGGGGACCTCATTGGAACATCAAAAGGCTTGAATAGAGTGATGTGAAGAGGATGCTTCCACTAGTGGGAGCGTCTAGGACCAGAAGCCCGCCTCAGAATTAAAGGATGTTCCTTCAGGAAGCAGATGAGAAGGAATTTATTTTGTCAGTGGGTGGTGAATCTGTGGAATTCTTTGCCACGTCAATCCTGATTTTGAGTGCTGTCTGTGTGGAGTTTGTAGTTTCTCCCTGTAACCGCATGGGTTTTCTCCAGATGCTCTGGTTTCCACCCACGTTCCAAGGACGTGCAGGTTTGTAGGTTAATTGGATTTTTTTCATTGTCCCTAGTGCGCAGGACTAGAACTAGTGTACGGATGATCACTGGTCGACGGGGACTAAGTTGACTGAGGGCCTGTTTCCACGCTGTATCACTAAACTAAACTAAATAAATTACACTATCAATTTTCAAATCATCTGCAGCCTACCTTCTACATTCACAGAAGCTTGCAATTAGTGTAATTTAATTCTTGCTACCTAATAACATGCAGTTTATACATTGTGTACTGGGGTATTAATTTCCATTTCATCTCATCAACTGCAGATTATTAAGTAACAACAATTAGGTTACACTAATTGCAAGCTCACACTGTGATCAGAATGCCAGGAGCTCAGTCCATATCGGTGAGACATCAGTGGCCCCAACGCAATGCACAATTTTCTGTAACAGAATATTTGCATTTCCCAAAGCTCTCAGATACAAGGAGAAAAATGACAAACCAACATTCTTACAGAGAAATGTCACTGAATATCATTTCTTAGAGGTCAAACATTGCCATATGTAACAGCTCTGTGGAATAAAAACAAAGAGGCGGAAATACTCAACAGGTCAGACAGCGTCTCGAGAGAGAGAAACAGAGAGAAATATTTTGTCAATTCCACATCATTGGAATAGTTCTAATTCCAGATTTCCGGCATCAGTTGCTTTTTAATTTTTAATTAAAATTTTGTGAATGTTATTTTGTCTCAATCAGGAAAACTAGACAGAGGAATGTTAGAAGAATTCCTCGTGCACTAATATTTATGTAGGTTGATAGCAATGCTATCTCAGAATATATGTAGGAGAATCCATTAGAAGTCTATTTACACAAAAGGTTTAGTTTAGTGATACAGCGTGGAAACATACCATTCAATCCACCGAGTCTGCACTGACCAGCGATTCACACACACCAACACTATCCTACACACACCAGGGACATTCTTTTTACATTTATACCTAACCAATTAATGTACAAACCTCCAAGGTACACAAAAATGCTGGAGAAACTCAGTGGGTGTAGCAACATCTATGGAGCGAAGGAAATAGGCGACATTTCGGGCCGAAACCCTTCTTCAGACTGATGGGGGGTGGGGGGGAGAAGGAAGGAAAAAGGGAGGAGGAGGAGCCCGAGGGCGGGGGGACGGGAGGAGGCAGCTCGAGGGTTAAGGAAGGGGAGGAGACAGCAAGGGCTAGCAAAACTGGGAGAATTCAACGTTCATGCCATCCAGAAGCAAGCAACCCAGGCGGAATATGAGGTGCTGTTCCTCCAATTTCCGGTGTTGCTCACTCTGCCAATGGAGGAGACCCAGGACAGAGAGGTCGGATTGGGAATGGGAGTTGAAGTGCTGAGCCACTGGGAGTTCAGGTAGGTTATTGCGGACTGAGCGGAGGTGTTCGGCGAAACGATCGCCCAACCTCCGCTTAGTCTCCCCGATGTAAATCAGCTGACATCTAGAGCAGCGGATGCAGTAGATGAGGTTGGAGGAGATACAGGTGAACCTTTGTCGCACCTGGAATGACTGCTTAGTGGGTCCTTGAATGGAGTCGAGGGGGGAGGTGAAGAGACAGGTGTTGCATTTCTTGCGGTTGCAATGGAAAGTGCCCGGGGAGGGGGTGGTACGGGAGGGAAGGGAAGAATTGACAAGGGAGTTGTGGAGGGAGCGGTCTTTGCGGAAGGCAGACATAGGGGGAGATGGGAAGATGTGGCGAGTGGTGGGGTCACGTTGGAGGTGGCGGAAATGGCGGAGGATTATTTGTTGTATTTGCCGGCTGGTGGGGTGAAAGGTGAGGACTAGGGGGACTCTGCCCTTGTTGCGAGTGCGGGGATGGGGAGAGAGAGCAGTGTTGCAGGGTATGGATGAGACCCTGGTGCGAGCCTCATCTATGGTGGCGGAGGGGAATCCCTGTTCCCTGAAGAACGAGGATATTTCCGATGCCCTGGTGTGGAACATCTCATCCTGGGAGCAGATGCGGCGTAGGCGGAGGAATTGGGAGTAGGGGATGGAGTCTTTACAGGGGACAGGGTGCGAAGACGTGTAGTCCAGATAGCCATGTGAGTCAGTTGGTGTGTAGTGTATGTCGGTCAGAAGTCTGTCCCCTGCGATGGAGATGGTGAGGTCAAGGAATGGTAGGGAAGTGGCGGAAATTGTCCAGGTGTATTGGAGTGCCGGATGGAACTTGATGGTGAAGTGGATGAAGTCAGTCAGTTGTGTGTGGGTGCAGGAGGTGGCCCCAAAGCAGTCGTCAATGTAACGGAGGTAGAGGTCGGGGATGGGGCCCTGGTACGTATTGAACAAGGATTGTTCAACTTACCCGACAAAGAGACAGGCGTAGCTCGGGCCCATGCGTGTGCCCATAGCTACGCCTTGTGTTTGGAGGAAATGGGAGGAGTCAAATGTAAAGTTGTAGAGGGTTAGGACCAACTCCGCTAGGCGGAGGAGGGTGTCAGTGACTGGGTATAGGTTGCTCTTCTGGTTGAGGAAGAACCGGAGGGCTTTGAGGCCATCCTGGTGGGGGATGGAGGTGTAGAGTGACTGGACATCCATGGTGAAGATGAGGGGGTGAGGGCCAAGAGAGTGGAATGCGCGGAGGCGGCGGAGAGTGTCTGAGGTGTCTAGAACATAGGTGGGAAGGGATTTGACCAAGGGGGATAGTATGGAGTCAAGGTATGTGGAGATGAGTTCGGTGGGGCACGAACAAGCAGAGACAATGGGTCTGCCAGGAGAGCCGGGTTTGTGGATTTTGGGGAGAAGGTAAAAACGGGCCGTGCGGGGCTGGTGAACGATGAGGTTGGAAGCTTGGTCGGGCAGGGCGTGGGAATTGATGAAGTCGGTGATGGTGCTAGATATGGTGGCCTGGTGCTCGTCAGTGGGGTCATGGTCCAAGGGTAAGTAGGAGGAGGTGTCCGAGAGTTGGCGCGTGGCCTCAGCTTTGTAGAGATCGACGCGCCAGACTACCACGGCACCTCCCTTGTCGGCTGGTTTGATGACCCAATCTGGGTTTTTGCGGAGTGATTCAATGGCAGTGCGTTCAGGGGGGGAGAGATTGGAGTGAGACAGGGGAGTGGAGAAGTTGAGGCGGTTGACGTCGCGGCGGCAGTTCTGGATAAAGAGTTCCAGAGCCGGGACTTTACGAGAGGGGTTCCACGAGGAGGGGGTGCGTTGGAGACGGGAAAAAGGGTCATCATTGGGGGGCGAGGACTCCTTCCCATGGAAGTGCGCTGTGAGGCAGAGGCGACGGTAGAAGCGCTCCAAGTCATGGTGGGCGCGGAACTCATTGAGATGGGGACGGAGGGGGACAAAGGTAAGACCTCTGCTGAGGACAGACTGTTCGGTGTGGGAGAGGGGGAGGTCGTGGGGGTGGTGAACACCCGGCAGGGATGGGAGTTGGGGCCAGAGGAAGGCAGGTGGGTGGACTGGGGACAGGGCGATGTGTGGGGGGGGGGTTGTGGGTGTTGAAGGGGTGGTGGGTGGTCAGGGGGTGGGGGGGGGTGAGAGGGCTGTAATGTGGGGGGGGAAGAGCAGGGGTGACATAGTTGGAGGGGGATGGGGAAGAGTCAGTGGAACAGCCACTGAGGTTAGCAAGGCTGGGCAGACGGGCACTAGGACCCAGTGGAGTTAAGCCCAGGAGAGTGGGAGTGAGCAGCGTGGAGGCTCCAGGCCCAGTGCAGAGTCCAGGCTCCAGGTAAGGCAACGGCTGTGGGTTGCTGGAGGGGGATGGAGTGGCGCGGGTCACCGGACCCGATGGTCGGAGTCCAGTAGCGCGGGTCACTGGACCCGATGGTTGGAGTCCCGTGGCAGTTGAGTCGGGGTCCGCGGGCGATGCGTGGGAGGTCCCGGTGGGTGGATAGTCAGCGAGGCGGCGCGGGTCGGCCATAGCGGTGGGGCGGCGAGATCAGTCGGGTGCGTTGCGGTGGCCATGTTGGGGGAGCCCCGGTCCGGTCCAGCTCTTTGTTTTTATTCCACAGAGCTGTTACATATGGCAATGTTTGACCTCTAAGAAATGATATTTAGCGACATTTCTCCTTTTGCTGTTCTGGAAGACATATAGGCCTAAGATAATTTATCAAAAAACAACTACTCTCGAGCATGAAGGAGAGTTACAAAGACCTCCTAGGACCTTGTGTCGACCATGCTGCGAGTATGTCGAGGGCAAACTTTGTTGTCTGATCTTAATGCATTTACAAAATCGGTGATGTGTTAACAAATTAAAAAAAATAACCAACAATTGCCCAAATAGGAAACAGAGGTTTGGATATGAATATATCAATGTTTTATTAAAAATAATAATTAAAATAATTTAGTTAGTTTTGCTAATTGGGTTTTTTAAACTCTTAAGAAATTAAATAATAAAATTATATAAGAAAGATATAGAAACAAATCAAAAGAAAGAACTTGTTCATTTGTCTGAATCAGACAACGGCAGCACGGTGGTGCAGCGATAGATTTGCTATAGAAGTTATATAGAATGTATATAGAAGCAACACGTTACTTCTTAAATCTTACCAATATGCTTAAAACATTTAGTAAAGATTGCAGATGTCAGCTTTTTTGTGTGCTCAGAAGTCAAGGCCCAAAAGCATGTTATTGCTTAGTTTATTTTTGCTTTAGTCTAGAACATTATGGTAACTCAGAAATTGGAGATAAAAGACAAGGACAGTACGAGGTTAAAGTTAGTAAAAAACATGCGTGCTAAGTATTGTATTGTATTGTATTGTATTTTAATGACCACACAGCCAGGCTGGTGGAATTTTGGGTTGTCAGCAGCGATACAATAATAAAGAACACACAACCACAATAAAAAATGTAACACAAACATCCACCACAGCATTCATCACTGTGGTGGAAGGCACAAAATTTGGCGAATCCTCCTCCATTTCCCCCCCGTGGACAGGACCAGAGTCCAGAGTCAGTCCAGGATCGGCTCTTCCTCACCGGAGATCACGGCTTTAAGTTGTTGTAGGCCGCAGGCCGGCGGTCGAGATTTAAAGTCTCCGCCGCATTTTGATTTCACGACTAAAGCTATAGAAATGTAACTAAGGAGCTGTTTGTGGTGTTTGTAATTAAAAAAAAAATGCTTGAGTGAATTTACTTGCACCGTAGACTGCAGGGTCGGCGGTCGAAGCTCCCCTCCAGGTGTGTTGGTAAGTCCATGCCGGCCCCGCGGTAGAAATTGGCCAAGGCCGGCAGTGATGGCTTCTTCTTCCCCCGGGTCCCCCACGAGGGATCCCGGGCTGTAGACGCCGCACCAGCTGGAGATCTGCAGACCGCGACTTCAGGCTGCGACTTCAGGCAGCCGGCAGCCCCGAGTCAGCGAAACGGAGCGCTATCCTCCAGCGAGCCCCAGCGAGGGCTCACCCGCTCCATGCCGAGAGTCCATGCTGCGCCCGCCACTGAAGCCCCGGGCGCGTCTCCAGGAAAGGCCGTGCCGATCCTTGATGTTAGGCCATGTGGGAGGCGACCTGGAAAAAAGTCACCTCTCCATGGAAAAGGTGACCAAAGCGGTTTCCCCCTCACCCCCCCCCCCCCCCCACACCACCCCCCACACAAAACACACAAAGAAACACAAAATACATACTAAAACATACTAAAAAATAAGAAAAAGTTGAAAAAAAAACTGATGCGCTGCTGACATGGCTACTGCCAGAGCAGCGCCCCCTACTAAATAGCCAAAGGTAAGAACTGAAATTACAATAAAACCCTGCATGAAAGGATGGATCAGAGAACATTTTGGAGAGTGGCCAAGCTGTACTATCTTTGAATGTTCCAGGCCCAGATTCGTGCAAATTAAAGGCTTCTCGTCCTCTTGAAGAATTCTCCGTGTCTGTGTCATTTATATCTTTAATTTGAGTCATGTAAACCACAACATTGCTACCTCACAGCGCTTACAGCACCAGTAACCCGGGTTTTATCCTGGCTACAGGTGCTTATTCTCCCTGTGACCTGCATGGATTTTCTCCGAGAGCTTTGGTTTCCTCCCTCACACCAAAGACGTACAGATTTTCTAGGTTAATTGGCTTGGTATAAATATAAAAATTCTCCCTCGTGTGTAGGGTAATGTTAATGTTCGGGGATCGCTGATTGGTGCGGACTCGGTGGGCCGACGGGCCCGTTTCTATGCTGTATCTCTAAATTAACTAAATCGATGACAAATTATCAAGACAAAGTTAAGAGTGTGTAATTATCAGGTGTACCGCAAACAGCAATGATATTCTTAAGGGGCTATCCCACTGCGGCGACCTAATTGGCGAGTTTAGAAGAGTTTAGGAGAGTTTGAAAAAGTGTCATGTTGAAGACCTCCTTCGACTATGTGGACAACCTCCTTCGACTATGTTGAAGACTAGCTTCGACTAGTTTTAGAAAAATTGGACACCAAATAATGGAGAGTGAAGATGACCTCCTTCGATCTCCTTCGACCTCCCTTCGACTATGTTGAAGACTATCTACGACTACCTTTGATTACCTTTGATTACTCTCGACTACCCTCGATTACTGACGAATAACGTGCCGACCTACTATGACCAACTTCGAGTAAACCTACGAGTGTAAAAATAAGATATTTTTCCATGGCGACCTTTTTTTACTCACGGGCATTTATCAGCATGTTGAAAATACGCTGCGACCTGGCTGAGGCTTCGAGTATGCGGGGACTACTCTCGAGCATGAAGGAGAGTTACAAAGACCACCTAGGACCTCGTGTCGACCATGCTGCGAGTATGTCGAGGGCAATCTCTTCTAAACTCGCCAATTAGGTTGCCGCAGTGGGACAGCCCCTTTACTTGCAGCAGCATAGCAGGTCTGTAAACACTCATAAATAACAGAATAAACAAAATAAAGTTCAATTCATTTTATATTAGTGCGAAGCAAAAGCCAGACATCCCTAGTGCAACTAAGACAGTTAATGAAACATTCCTTTACCAGATATGATATTAATAAAAAATAAATTATGGAACACTTAAAATTCTTGCTGATGGAAAAAAGTTAAGATCTTTTTTTTAAATTATAATGCTCATATGTAGATGTGGATGCTTTATATACAGCTGAAAAAATAATCACACCTAATGAGACCCAATCCATTAGTAAAATGGGTACATTTGGGTATGATAGTATAATTGTCATTGTGTAAATAATTATATATTTAAAACCTCTGTTACATTAAATGCTTCAGTTGATTAAATTGCATTAATCCAAGTGCATTTTGATTTCACGACTAAAGCTATAGAAATGTAACTAATGAGCTGTTTGTGGTGTTTGTAATTAAAAAAAAAATGCTTGAGTGAATAAAGTTGAACCAACTAAGGCATTTAGTCTAACCAAGGTTTTAACCTTTTGCTGAAAATATAATTCTTTACATTTATCAGTGACAATCACAAAGACGTACCCAAACAGCCATTTAACAAACATGTTGGGGTCATTGGCATGATTATTCTTTAGCCACATACAGACATTCATGGAGGAAATAATTTATAAGGAAGAATCCCAGATTTATTTTTCCCCATCAGCATGAATTTGGTGCCTGACCTGCTGGGTCATTCCAGCAGTTTGTATCCATCCTATTCAAAACTGCACACATCATCAAATGTGAAAGAAACTGGAATAATAAACTCTAAACTGGATTTGTTGGTAGCAGAAACATTCATACCATTAGTCCCAAAAGATCTAGAGAACACACAGCGACTCGTTTTGTACTTTCAATCTGCCCAAACACTTTATTAAAATGGATTAGATCAGAATTTGTTATAACAGATGGTTGCCAATTTGTACATGTTAATCTCACCACATCTCTCGAGTAGCAAAAAACGAAGTAGTTGAGAAAAACTTGATACAAAGAAAATAGGTGCAGGAGGAGGCTATTCAGCCCTTCGAGCCAGCACCGCCATTTATTGTGATCATGGCTGATCATCCCCTATCAATAACCCGTGCCTGATACAGTAATGGATGCAAGTATTACCAAGCACAATTAACCTAAGCTATTTTGACATGTTATGTGAAAATGGTGCTACCTGCTTCCAATCATGTTTTCAATGTCCATTCATCAACAACTATTATTGTGCAGGGCAGCACAATGGTGCAGCTGGTAAAGCTGCTGCCTCACAGTGCCTGAGACCCAGATTCAGTCCTGACCTCCGGTACTGCCTGTGTGGAGTTTTTATGTTCTTCCAGTGACCGCATGAATTTCAAAAGATGAGGAAAAGGGGAGGTGCAACAAGACCTGGGTGTCCTTGTACATCAGTCATTGAAAGTAAGATGCAGGTACAGCAGGCAGTGAAGAAAGCAAATGGCATGTTGGCTTTCAAAGTGAGAGGATTTGAGTATAGGAGCAAGGAGGTCCTACTACACTTGTACTGGGTCCTGGTGAGAATATTGTATGCAGTTTTGTTCTCCTAATTTGAGGAAGGACATTCTTGCTATTGAGGAAGTACAGCATAGGTTCTCAAGGTTAATTCCCAGGATGGCAGGACTGAAAGAATAGATCGACTGGGCTTATATGCACTGGAATTTAGAAGTATGAGAGGAGATCTTATAGAAACAAATAAAGTTGTTCAGGGATAGGACAGGCTAGATGCAGGAAAAATGTTCCCAATGTTGGGGGAGCCCAGAACTAGGTGTCACAGTTTAAGACGTGGCCGTACAGTATAAGAATAAGGGGTAGGCCATTTAGGACTGATATGAGGAAAAGCTTTTTCACCCAGAGAGTTGTGAATTTGTGCAATTCTCTGCCACAGAAGGCTATGGAGGTCAATTCACTGATGTATTCAAGAGAAAGTTAGAAATAGCTCTTAAGACAAACGGAATCAAGGGATATGCGGAAAAAGCAGGAATGAGGGACAGATTTTGGATGAGTAGCCATGATCATATTGAATGGTGGTATTGGCTTGGGGCCGAATGGCCTACACCTGGACGTTTTTCCCGTGACCTGCGTGGGTTTTCTCCGCGATCAGTTTCCTCCCACACGCCAAAGGCGTACAGGTTTGTAGGTTTATTGACTTGGCATAAATGTAAATTGTCCTTAGTGGGCTTTGGATAATGTTAGTGTGGGGATCGCTGATATGTGTGTACTCGGTGGGCCGAAGGGCCTGTTTCCGCGCTGTATCTCGAATGTATAAACAAAATGAATACTGAAAGGTGGTTGAGCAAATGACTGGAGGAATTAATTTTCGGAATCATTCCCCAAAGTCCTACGGCAGCTTTACTAAAAGCTTAGTGACCCAACAAGCAGTTTCCAGATCAGAGAATGCTTTTCCAAATGCAATCTCCAGCTGATCACACCACATGATTTACTTACTGGTCTATTATGTTGCACACCAGTCATCTGAAGAAGGGTCTTGACCCGAAATGTTGCATATTTCCTTCGCTCCATAGATGCTACCTCACCCGCTGAGATTCTCCAGCATTTTTGTCCACATTTGTTCATCAGAAATCTGTTTCAGTCAGTATCAGAACCATTACTATCAACCTCGCTCCCTCATCTTTGCTGCCAGCTGTTCAACCATGACAGCCACATTATCCAGACTTCCAATTACCAACATATTTCTTGCTCTCTTGCGGGGCAAGTTGTTACATGAATGGCATCAGCAGAAGCAAACATGGTAGGGAATAAGCACGCCGCACGGCCCCAGGCTGAGAGAGTGCTCATCATAATTGGTGCATGAAGGGCGCCTGCACTTCCAACCCAAGAATGAGAGTGAGGGAGATACAAGACTGACTATTCTGCCAATCATGCATTAAACAATGGTTATAGTCATCTTTGTTCCCTGACTTGCAGTTTGTCTTTTCATTATACAAAACCAGTTCACCAGGTATACTATGCATTTAATCCAATGAAGTTGCATTTGATGACATATTATTATATTTATACCTAAAAGATAAATCTTCATCTTCTTAAGCCCTTTGTTCCTCGAGGGAGCATAGGCCATTGACAAATGTCCTCCACCTCACTCGGTTGTTGGCAGTTCTTTTGAGATCTCCCCAATTGAGCCTACTCTCATACATTTCTGTCTGGACACCACTTCTCCAGCTGTTCCTGGGGCAACCTCTTTTTATTTTTCCTTGGAGGTTCCATTTCAGGGCTTGCCATTTGTGGCAGGTTTCCTGAGGGTGTGTCCAATCCAACTCCCATTTTCTCCTTCCAATTTGTAAGTCAGTGGGCTCCTGGCTTGTTCTTTTCCACTGGTCCACATTGCTTGCTTTGTCTCTCCACCAGATGTTAAGTATTCTCCTAAGGCAGATTTAATGAATGTTTGCAGCCTGGTTGTAGTGTGTTTTGTTATTTTCCATGCCTCTGATCCATACAGCATCACCTGATTCACATTTGAGTTAAAGATGCATATTTTGGTGTTGATTGAGATGTGTTTTGAGCTCCAGATCTTCCTGAGCATGTTAAACACCACCCTAGCCTTATTGATTCTACTTTTTATGTCTGCCTCTGCCCCTCCGGTGATGTCCACAACACTGCCTAGGTATGTGAATGTTTCTACCTCCTCTAGAGCAGTGCTGTGCATAAGGATAGGGTTGCCGATTTTGGAGTGGATCATCATCACCTGTGGCTTTGCTGTATTGGGTGTAAGACTAAGTTTTGCTACAGCTTGTGATAGTCTTCTCCTGCATTTGTATTTGTGTGTGTGATAGAAGAGCCATGTCATCTGCAAAGTCAGAATCATCTAGCTGCTCCCACATTGTCCATGAATTCCATTTAGTTTCCCTTCAGTTGTTTCCACCATGATCCAGTCAATTGCCAGGAGGAACAGGAATGGTGACAATAGACACCCCTGCTTGACGCCCTGACAGTAAATCTCTGAGAGAGCTGGACTGCATGCATAACTTTGCATGAGGTTCCATCATACGAGTTATTGATTAAGTTTATGATCTTGATGAGAATTCTATAGTGGTCCATTAGGCACCATAGTGTTGTCCTATCTAAGCTGTCAAACGCTTTCTCAAAGTCGATGAAGTTGATGTACAGGGACGTGTTCCATTCAATAGACTGCTCAATGATGATGCGTAATGTTGTTATGTGGTCTGTGCATGAGCGGTCCTTCCTGAATCCTGCTTGCTGGTCCCGTAGACTCTTGTCTACAGTGAAGATGGTTGAGGAGGACCCGGTTGAGATTTTACTGGGTACAGAAAGTAGGGTGATCCCTCAGTAGTTGTCACATTTCCTTAGGTCACCTTTTTTAGGCAGTTTCACGATGTATCCCTCTGCCCTTCTGTGGGTGCCATTTCCTCTTCACAAATTCTCCCAAAAAGCCATAGAGCATGTCAGTTGATGGGTCTTATATCTACTTTCAGGGCTTCAGGTGGAATATTGTTAGGGCCAGCAGTCTTGCCAGTTTTCTGTTGCTTGATTGCAGCCTTTATTTCTGATTTTGTTGGTCTGTCACACTTAATTTGTAGTGGTATCCTGGCTTTGGGAATGTCTGTCTGTACAGCCTGTCTTTGGGAATGTGTGTCCACCCATCTGTCGAACTGCACCTCCTGGGTTGAAAGCAGTTGACCGTTCTTGTCTGTAATTGGTTTATTGCAGATATGTTCTTACTATGCAGATATGTCCCGGACAATTTCCTTGTGATGGTATATAACTTCCTCATTTTCCTTAGAGTCGCCGCAATTTCTGCCTCTTTGCCTAGATAAATGCTAGGTAAATGCTGAATATAAAATTCTTCCAGTTTGTCTCTTCTGCGTACTTGTTTGCTCTAAATAAAAACTTACATCTATAGCTCCAGATTCCAAGTGCCTTTTTTAACCACAGTAGATATGCAAATTTATAGTTCTCAGGAGCTCTGCAATGTTTATGCCAAGAAATCACTCAAATTACTACTGTATATTGCAATCTCTTTCATTATCCTGTTGAGATGTCCAGTATGAACATGTTTAGTTTTGTTTAATTTAGAGATATAGCGTGGAAACAGATCAGTGTGTCCGCACCGAACAGCAATCACCTAGTTCTATCCGCTAGTTCTAATACGCTAGTTCTATCCTACACACTAGGGACAATTCGCAGAAGACAATTAATCCACAAACCTGCACATCTTTGGAGTGTGGGAGGAAACCGGAGCACCCACAGAAAACTCATGCAGTCACAGGGAGAACGTACAAACTCCCTACAGGCAAAACCCGTAGTTAGGATCAAACCCGGGGCTCTGGAACAATAAGCAACTCTACCGTTGTACCTCTGTGCCACCCCGATTAGGTAGAAGCAGCAATTCCTGGTAAGAGCAACTGGGAGTCAGCTGGCTAATTGTTGTGTGCAAAGAAGAATTGAACATTGGATACGAACTGGCTGGTTTCTTTATCAGGAATTAATTAGTCACAAA
This sequence comes from Leucoraja erinaceus, assembly GCF_028641065.1. Classification (NCBI taxonomy): domain Eukaryota; kingdom Metazoa; phylum Chordata; class Chondrichthyes; order Rajiformes; family Rajidae; genus Leucoraja; species Leucoraja erinaceus. The sequence continues at coordinate 41,358,376 of NC_073380.1, read as the reverse complement.
TCTTTATATCTTTCAGATCTTTACGTGAGTGTAGCATCCCAATAATGGACTCCTACTGGCGTCTCGAGAGTTTAGTTGTGGGTACAATCTTTAGCACAGATAGCCTAATTTATGAACTTATAATTAAAGGCTAATTTACCAATAGCACTATTTCAGTTAAACTTTTATTATTTTGAGATTTGTTTTCTTTTGTTAAAATTGCAATGCTAGTTCAATCACAAAATAAAATCATATACAGTACCCTTTGTATGTGTACCTGATTCCATTAAAGATTGTGAGAACATTTGGTGCAAAAATATCAAACAATAACAATGCCAACAATAATTGTTACTCTTACTTGTTGAAGTACTACTATTGTTAGAATACCACTCCAGTGGCTCATTACATTCTTCCAAGAACAATAATAAAATGCTGACTGCAATCTCACTGAATTTCAAAGAGTACTGTGGAAGCTCAGAAATCTATATTTTATGTAGATAATTTGCTACCTTCTATGTTGTATATCACTACTAAATGGCAGACTGATTCATGAATTTGTCTATACTGGGTTATTTATTTTTTTAGTTTACAGATACAGCGTGGCATTAGGCACTTTGGCCCACCGAGTCTGCGCCAACCAGAGATCGCCCCATACGGGAGCATTATCCGACATACACACTCGGTACAATTTACAATTTTTACCAAAGCCAATTAACCTACTGAGGTAGATATTTTCAATGTGTAGGAAAGAGCTGCAGTTGCTGGTTTAAATTGAAGATAAACAATAAGTGCTGGAGTAACTCAGTGGAACAAGCAGCATCTCTGGAGAGAAGGAATGGGTGTCGTTTCAGGTCGAGACCCTTCTTCAAACTGAGAGTCATGGGATGGGGGAATACAGAGATATGGAAGTGTAAGGTGTGAGAATGAAACATAGTCGGGGAGCAGGAGGAATCACTGAGGGGGATAAGCGAGAGAGGATGTTGCAGAGATTCAGATTCAGATTCAGATTCAATTTTAATTGTCATTGTCAGTGTACAGTACAGAGACAACAAAATGACGAGACAACGAGAGCTCTCATTGGAGAGGGGACTCTCTAATCACCTTATACTTCCTTATCTCTGTACCTCCCCCTCCACTAACTCTCAGTCTGAAGAAGAGTCTCAACCCGAAACATTACCCTTTCCTTCCCTCCAGACATGCTGTCTGTCCCGCTGAGTTTCTCCAGCATTTTGTGTCTATCTTCAGTTTAAACCAGCAGCTGCAGTTCCTTCCTACACAACCTACACACCTGTATGTTTTTGGAATGTGGGAGGAAACCAGGGCACCTGGAGAAAACCCACATGGTCACGGGGAAAACGTACAAACGCCGGACAGACAGCACCCGTAGTCAGAATCAGAGTCCGGCTCTAAGCAGCAACTTTACCGCTACACCACCATTGTTTAGAGTGTGGCAACAAGCACTCTTAACACTTGAGTGAAATACTGGTAGAGTGTTCTGAGTGCATTAGAGAAGTTCTGTAATTTAAAGCAAATTTGAAGCCCACAAATACAGTTTCAGATTTTCACTAAAAATAATTTATATAATTACATTTGAAAAATCTTCCACTGAGTGTGATAAGGCAATAAAAGTGTGTAATTGATGCTTTTTATTGGCATTAATAGGCATTAATTTGATGTTCTTTGTAGATTAGCTTTATAAATGTTGCTGAAAATGTATTTCTCAAAATCTCCACTCGTGAGTATTTGAAACTTAAAAATATAGTATGAAAAATAACTTGAAAACTCATACTTGCACAGATACAGCCTGACCCACTGAGTTACTCCAGCATTTTTGATTTGCTGGTTATTTAATTGTTTAATTGACCACTAGTGAACTCTTCTCCACCAAGGTATGCCTGGAAAATCTTGTTCCTGGCAGATCTTCAACTCCTTTCAGTAGCTGTCCAAGATCTTTGTGGACCTTTACCATATTGTACAGAACAGGAATGATCCAAACAGATTACTCTGAAGAGCTCTGTCTCTCTAAAAATATTCTGCCCTCCATCAGTGAGGGAGCAATTGAAGTAGCTTTCAGCCAAAAAGACGATGGCTGCCTTACACTTCTCAATGGCATCAACCCGCAGAGATAGGAACCGAGGAGAGGCTATGCCCACTTCATCCTTGTCGAACCTGATCTCATTGCCTAAATTATTTGCCTTCAATTGCTTCACAGTATCACATAAAAACCTTTGCTCCAGAAAGCCTGCCTTCAGTGAATAAGAAATATAAATAGATGTTGGAGTCCCAGTGGCCTTTGGTTGTAGGCCAGAGTGTTCCCTGAACACTCTTTGCTCACTCCTGCACTCTTCTTCACTGGGACAGGGAGAAACCTCTTGGACTGGTGAACCCGATAGTTCAGCAATGGGTTGAGCCTCACCCAAGTTCAGAGCATTCAGGGACTTTTGCTTGTATGCAGCAGAGTTCCGGCGTAACTTTCCGCTTGTGTCCGTTGGCCGCAAACAATTCGGCGGTCGTGCTGTGATTTGTGTTCTGAATTCTATGCATATCGCATGTATCGCCAGAACAATTGCAAGGTTCTCTTCTATTATCGCTGTCCTTTGCACTTTTTCAAAACGTCAACATCCTTGATCACCTACCACAGCTTCTGTTTCGTATCCTTGACCCAGTTAAAGTTTCAGCACACTGGGGACTTATTGGTTCGTGACATCTACCGAAGGTATCTTAGAAGATCTTAGAAGGCAAGAAGAGTTTCCACAAGACAGACTCCTTGCTTTTTCTTGATCTGTAGATAGATTGAATCTTCTTATAAACATAACTAAAAGCCTCATCTTGAGCACTTCCTGTCTGCACTGTATATTGACTTTAGAAAAAAACCGCTATCATATAATGCTATGATTTTTGGCCATGGATGAGGATTGAGGATTTTTCTGATCGATGAAAAATTAAAAAGTTATAAGTGTTTAAAAAATCTTGAGATCAGGTGATTGGTCCTCTCGCCTATCAATCACCGCGATGAAGGTAATGCCCCTTCCGGGGGTGGGTGGGGGGGTAGGACTATAAAACCCCGGATACCTGGATGTGAGTCAGTCACTGGAAGATCGCGAGGGAGAGTCCACAACTGTGATTCTAAGCTGTGAATCAATTGAACTGTGAGTCTGCAATGCACATGCAATAAATGATTTGTTAGCCCTTAATGACAATGTAATGAGTTGTTTGGCAATTCGGTGACCTGCACTCTGACTGGAATGCTATGAAACTGAATTTTATGGCCTGCACTCTGCCTGGAATGCTATGAAAATGAATTTGGTGGCCTGCACTCTGCCTGAAATGCTATGAAACTGAATTTTGTGGCCAGAACTCTGCCCAAAATGCTATGAAACTGAATTTGGTGGACTGCACTCTGCCCAATATGCCATGTAACTGAATTTGGTGGCCTGCATTCTGCCCGAAATACTCTGAAACTGAATTTTATGGCCTGCACTCTGCCTGAAATGCTATGAAACTGAATTTGCTGACCTGCACTCTGCCTGAAAGGCTATGAAACTGAATTTAGTGGCCTGCACTATGCCTGAGATTGAATTTCAAGGAATAGCTGTGAGTGAACTCATCTGCCAGCCCATCAGCCCTGAGTGGCTGAACTGCCAGCCCACCAGCCCTGAGTGACTGACCTGCCAGTCCACCAACCCTGAGTGACTGAGCTGCCAGCACACCAGGCCTGAGTGACTGAGCTGTCAGCCTGAGAATCCATTCGGCCCACAGTCCATTTTAGCCCTCTGGAAACCAGTCCCTTCGGCCCACAACATCCATATTAGCATTCCAGAAAGCCCCCCCCCCCCACTGGCCACCAATATTGGAATTGGTGGAGACATGGAATATTGCGTTGGGGGACCAGCCCTCCCGTGTGAACATGGGACCCAATGGGCCTCACTTAGTCTAGTATTCAAATATACGTATCAATTAATCTGGAAATGTGTTGTGTAACACTGTTTCTAGGCATTGAAAGAATTAGCACGATGCTTAGTAACTAAGACAAGAGGAGAAGTAAATCAAATAACAGCTGAACAGTTTCCTCGGAACCTGCTATGCACCTTGTGGTATTTGCAGAAGCTGGGATTTTTCTTATCAGATTGGCCTTGAGCTTGGAGCTTGGTCTGAGCACTGTTTGGCTGTTAATGTTTCGTGGTTTTTGCATAGCTGTTATTTATAATTGCCATTATCAACATATATTATTATGAGTTCTCAATGGCTTGGTGAAAATGCCAAGTTTTGACAGGCATTTCTTGCATCTTTGTAATTGCTCTAAATGTTGTTCTGCTAATAATAGCTTTTCACAAAGATGACACAAAGATTGAACGGAGTGGCGGCGCTGCACTGGCAGCAGCAGCTCACCGGCAGTCCCGTTTGTTTGTGTTTTTTTGTGTTGTTTATTTTGTTTTGGTTAGTCTAGATTTTGGTTCTTAGTTTGTGTTTTGGGGGGGTGGGGGGGGGGGTGGGGGGCGGCCCAGCCCGAGGCTGAAGACGGTACGGTACTCAAGTGAGGGTGGCTGGGACGGTGTTCTGGCGGTGGTGGCGTGAGTCCGTGGTTCGGCCGTGGGCCAGCGGCTGCGTTTGCAGGACTGGTGGGCGGCAGCTTCGACCACCCCGGTGTTTGAGCCGCGGGACTGATTTGTAACATCGCCCGGGGGGGTATCGCCTCAGCGCAGAGGGAGAAGAGGAGGGAAGAGACTTCAGACCTAAGACTTTTGCCTCCATCACAGTGAGGAGATGCTGGGTGGACTCACTGTGGTGGATGTTAATGTGTGTTTATTGTTGTTTTTGTTGTTTTTATTGTATTATATGTATGACTGCTGAAATTTAGTTCAGACTTTGGTCTGAATGACAATAAAGGCTATCTATCTATCTACCTACCTACCTACCTACCTACCTACCTACCTACCTACCTACCTATCTATCTATCTATCTATCTATCTATCTATCTATCTATCTATCTATCTATCTATCTATCTATCTATCTATCTATCTATCTATCTATCTATCTATCTATCTATCTATCTATCTATCTATCTAGTGCAGCAATGGAAAGGTCTGCCAGTTGCATTATTGCACGCCTAAGATGACATGTTCCATGCCAGGACATCCAAGATCGTCCTCATTCTTTAGTGAACGCGGGTTCCCCTCTCCCATCATAGATGAGGCCCTCACACGTGTCTCCTCGGTACCCCGCAGCTCCGCCCTTGCTCCCCCTCCCCCTATTCACAACAGAGACAGAGTCCCCCTAGTCCCAAGTTATAGGCGTAGAATTAGGCCATTCAGTCCATTGAGTCTACTCCGCCATTCAATCCTTACCAATCCTTACCATTCACTCCTTCAGCCTTTACCTTTCACCCCATCAGCCGTCACATACAATACATAATCCTCTGACATTTTTGCCATTCAACACCTGTCCCTAAACCTCCTCCTTCGACTCTGTCCAGAGACCTCAACAGTCCTTTCAGGTTAGGCTGAGGTTCACTTGCACATCCTCCAATCTCATCAACTGTATCCGTTGTTCAAGATGGGGGCTCTTATACATCGGCAAGACCAAACGTAGACTGGGCAATCATTTGGCGGAACACCTTCGCTCAGTCCGCCTGGATCTACCTGATCTCCCGGTTTGTAAACAGTTTAATTCTCCTTCCCATTCCCACACTGACCTTTCTGTCCCAGGTCTCCTCCATTGTCAGAGTGAGGCTAAATGCAAATTGGAGGAACAACATTTCACATTTCACCAGGGTGTATGAATTTTGATTTATCTAACTTCAAGTAACCTCGCATTCCCTCTCTCTCGATCCCACCCCCACCCAAGTCGCATCAGCTTCTTGTTTTCACCCAACAAACTGCTACCAATGGCCTATTTCTTTCATCATCATTACTTTTTTGCATATCTTTCATTCATTGTTCTATATCTTATATCATCGTCTATATCTCTCGCTCCCATGACTTTTAGACCGAAGAAGGGTCTCGACCCAAAAGGTCACAGAGATGCTGCCTGTCCCGCTGACATGCCAGCTTTTTGTGTCTATTTAAGACATTTTAATTACAATGTTCCCTGAGTGACACTGATGTGTTGTTCATTGCATCTGCCAAACTAATTTTTCAATATTCAATACCTGTTCTCAAACATTGATTAGTACGGGTGTCAGGGGTTCGGGGGGAGAAGGCAGGAGAATAGGGTTGAGAAGGAAAGATATATCAGCCATGGTGGAGTGGACCAGAATAGTGGAGTGGACCTGATGGGCTGAATGGCCAAATTCTGCTCCTATAACTTATTGTGTGAACATGTTTCATTCCTTCTTCAAGATTGCAACATTTACATGCTATGGATATCCATTATGAGAATCCATTTGAAGATGCTGTAATCTCAGCCAGACTGACCAGCCCATACCTTGTACTATGGGACTCAATCAGAATCAACAATATCAAGGGTGGGGTGTTTTCCGTCAATTGCAGGGCATCTACCCTGCAGTTGGTATGAGGCTGCTATGGAAAAGGTTCATGAGAGAGAGTGTCCAGAGTGTCAAGTTTATTTGTCTTATGCACTGGATATGAACCGGAATAATTCAATTCATACTTGCTGCAGCTTTACAGGCACATTAGATGCAGCAACAACAATAAATATACAATAAATTCAGATATTCTAAATAAACCAGAACATAATAGTGCAAAAGCCAAAGTAAACAGAGCAACCATAGTATTACATGATATATAATTGACCATGTTACATATCCAAACAAACTAAATTATCTAGTAATAGCCAGGGACAGGATTCTCACAATTCCGAAAATAAACATTTGAATCTTCACCACAAATTTTCAAGGTCTGAACAATCAGCCCTTGCAGGGTAAGTTGTAACTAAACATTTGGAAATAAATGGCGGAGAAATGGCAGATGGAGTTTAATCCGAGCAAGTGTTATTTGTGCTGTGGAAGGTCAAATGCAAGGGGAAAATATACAATTAATGGCATGACCCATTAACAGCATTGATGTACACAGAGATCATTTGGTCCACGTCCATAACTCCCAGAAAATGGCAACATAAGTAGATGGAGTAGTAATATATACTATGCTTGCCTTCAGTATTGAGTACAGTAGCGAGTATAAGAGGCAGGAAGTCACGATGCAGCTTTATAGGACATTAGTTAAGCTGCACAGGGTATTATGTGCCGTTCTGGTCATCACATTACTGAAAAGATGTGGAGGCTTTGGAAAGGTTGCAGAGAAGGTTTACCAGAAACATGCCAAGATTAGGGGGTATTTGCTACAGGGAAAGGTCTACCAAACTTGGATTGTTTTATCTGGAATGCCAGATGTCGTGGGGAGACCTGATAGAAGGATATGCAATTATGAGAGGCATACATAGGGAACACTGTCAAAATCCTTTTACCAGATTGGAAAAAATCAAATACTGGGCGACCTAGCTTGAAGATGAGAAGGCAAAGTTTAGGAGATGTGTGCAGAAAGTATTTTTTTACGCTGTAGGTGGTAAGTGCCTGGAACATGGTAGCTGTAGAAACAGATATATTAATGATATTTAAAGGGTATTTGGATTGGTATTGGGTTATGTGCAAGTAGATAATTAACGGGCTTGGCATCAGGTTTGGCACAGACATTGGAGCCAAAGGGCCTGTTCCCGCAATTTACTTTTCCGTGTTCTAACTTCCGATGGTCAATGAGCAGGATGACATTTTTTATACTTATACATTTTTAGTTAGCTTTTTTTCTCACCTTCACACTTTAACCTCAACTTTGTCCTGAATTGTTCACCTATGTGTTTCATCTAATACACTAAGCAATGTTTTCAGAATATTATTTCCCAGACCTAACTACCCCCTTTTTCAAAATGTGTGTTAAATATCTTTACACCTACACTATTTTGAATGATATTTTTCCTTGTGTCAAGAGGCCCGGGTTTGATCCTGACCTCGGATGCAGTCTGTGCAGAGCTTGCACCTGCTCTCTGTGACTAATTGGGGTTTGGCTGGGTGCTCTGGTCTCCTTCCACATCCCAAACACGTGGGGGTCTTAGGTTAATTGACCTCTGTAAAATTGCCCCCAGCGTGTAGGGTCAACGAGAGAGTGGAATAACATAGAATTAATGTGAATGGGTGATCTGTGGTCGGCATGAACTCGTGGGGCTGAAGGGCCCGTTTCCATGTCGTATCTCTAAAACTAATAGGGGCTCAGCATCTTTAGAAACATAGAAAATAGGTGCAGGAGTAGGTCATTCGGTCCTTCGGTCCTTCGAGCCATCACCACCATTCAATATGATCATGGCTGATCATCCAAAATCAGTACGCTGTTCCTGCTTTTTCCCCATATCCCTTAATTCCTTTAGCCCTAAGAGCCAAATCTAATTTTCTATTGAAAACATCCAGTGAATTGGCCTCCACTGCCTTCTGTGGCAGAGAATTCCACAGATTCACAACTCTCTGGGCGAAGACGTTTTTCCTCATCTCAGTCCTAAGTGGCCTACCCGTTATTCTTAAAATGTGACCCCTAGTTTTTTGTTTTTTTTGTCCTGTTGAGGGTTTAGTTTGTAGCTGTTTATCGGGTTTTTTTTAAATGTGTATGTGTGGGGGGTGGGGGGTGGGTGGGGGAAACTTTTAATCTCTTCCCTGCATGGAGACCCGACCTTTTCCCTGTCGGAGCTCCGTTGCCGTTGGGGCCTAGCGCCGTGGGGCGGCCTCCACCGGAACGACCTGGAGGCCCAAGTCACGGAGCCTGTGGAGCTGGGGAGCTGCTGAGGAGCCGCAGAGCCTGTGGAGCCTGCTGTGGAGCTGAGGAGCTGCTGGGGAGCTGCTGTGGAGCCTGCTGTGGAGCTGCTGTGGAGCTGCTGAGGAGCTGCTGAGGAGCTGCTGCAGACTTACCTACGTGGAGCTGGCCGGCTTCGGGGCGTGGAGAGCGGCGGTGGCGCGTTGATGCGGCCTGGCGCCAGTGGATGGTGACACCGGGAGCTCGCGGATCCCCGGTGGGAGGCTGCTTTGCGGGGCACCGGCAGCGGCGACTTCTCCCGCCCGAATTGCGGGGTTGAGAGTGACCTGGAGGGGGGCCCTACAACGCCCGGCGCGGCCTTATTTTGCCGCGGACTAGCGCCCGCCGGGGGCTTTGACCTCGACTTCGGGAGGGAAATGGAGTGCAGGGGAGAGACAAGAACTTTGCCTTCCATCACAGTGAGGAGGAGAGCCACTGTGATGGATGTTTATGTGAATAGTGTTGGTGTGTGTTTTGGTTCTTTTATTGTATTGTATGGCTGCAGAAACTACATTTCGTTTGAACCTCATGTGAGGTTCAAATGACAAATAAAGGTATTGTATTGTATTGTAGTTCCTTCCACCTGGTCAAACTTGTTGCTACACTTGAAGGCTTCACCATTGACTACACTCAGTTCATGGCTGTGAGAAAATGAGTGGGCGCTAGCGTTGCCTGCCTTCCTGTGGAATGTGTGGATATTCTTTTCTTCCTGTCCTACTCACCTCTGCCCCCTTTCTCTGGCTCTTGAATAGCTGAGTCAACAACATTTCCTGCACTTGCTTTGAACTGTAATAGTTCACTGACATTGATTCTCTTGCCCTGTTTCAATTCTAAATCATCCTTTCACTCAGAAAAATAATTTGAGCCCAGAGTTCAATGCATATATATCATAGTTACATTGTCTCTGTGACTTCCTTATTATTCCAAGTTTCTAAAATTTACTTTGAAACATTAAACACGAGTCTTGTAGATCAAAGATTTTTTTTTGTAGCAAAGTATTCCTAGCAGTCTCCTCTTGCAGAACAGAATGACCTAAAATTACAGTCTGCAGATTTTATTTTTCTTCCTTTTTGTTTGTTTAAGTTTGATTCTTTACTCTGTTTGGACACATATTTACTTATTGATTAGCATCATTATGCTGAGGCACAGTTCAGAATCATGAACTCTGTGCTGATCAATTTAGGCAGGTGAGTCTGCATGTCTTTCAAGATACAGTCAGGATAAAATACAGTATGTTCTGTACGACAGCTTTTTTTTGTTTCTGCTGGAACTGTGAGTAATGGCATGAAAGAATACCGACCCCCATAGATGCTGCCTCACCCGCTGAGTATCCCCAGCATTTTTGTTATCTCCCTGGTCAATTCGTCCCTTCCCACCCAAGCCACCCCCTCTCCTGGCACTTTTCCTTGCAACCTCAGGAAATGCTACACTTGTCGCTTTACCTCAGGTAGGTTATTGCGGACTGAGCGAGGTGTTCGGCGAAACGATCGCCCAACCTCCGCTTAGTCTCACCGATGTAAATCAGCTGACATCTAGAGCAGCGGATGCAGTAGATGAGGTTGGAGGAGATACAGGTGAACCTTTGTCGCACCTGGAATGACTGCTTGGGTCCTTGAACGGAGTTGAGGGAGGAGGTGAAGGGACAGGTGTTGCATTTCTTGCGATTGCAACGGAAAGTGCCTGGGGAAGGGGTGGTATGGGAGGGAAGGGAAGAATTGACAAGGGAGTTGCGGAGGGAGCGGTCTTTGCGGAAGGCAGACATGGGGGGAGATGGGAAGATGTGGCGAGTGGTGGGGTCACATTGGAGGTGGCGGAAATGGCGGAGGATTATTTGTTGTATTTGCTGGCTGGTGGGGTGAAAGGTGATACAATGTATCTGACAAAGTTTCTAGATGCAAGTTAACACAGATGAATTATTTAACATGTGCCTGGATATTCAAGAAACCCAGACAAGGCTCAACACTTAACCCAATCAACATCTAGCAAAGTAAAGCTTTGCAACATTATATACAACGTGTATGTCTGGTTTGCATTAACCCAATCCCCATTTCATGCAATTTACACCTAATTGTAAAAATCTGCTGGTGTCCCATTCTTTCCCTGCAACTCTTATCTAGGTCACAGACAAACTGGCACCATTCTGCAGCTTGTCCCAGTTCTGCAAAAGGCACGTTTAAATTTACCAAATGGCCTAGCAGCACAGAAGCCTTTACTCAATTTTAGTGTCCTGGCTGCTCCAATTTGACCAGAATTAACAACCCCTCATCCCTCTGCGCTCCAAGGAATAGAGACCCAGCCCACTTAACCTCATATGCTCTAATCCTGGCAACATCCTCGTAAATCTTTTCTGAACCCTTTCAAGCTTGTCTCTAGTGTGTCGGATTTAGTTTTAGTTTTAGTTTTACCGAGTCTGTACCAACCAGTGATCCCCATATATTAGCACTATCCTACACAATAGGGAAAATTGTTATCTTATAATTAGCAGTAAACTTCAAAAAATATTCTGTGTGGTGACTTATTTCTGCCTTGTTGCTCTGTTCCAGCAATGTAATTTCACTTAAATATTTTACTGTGTTATGTAAAAAATTATTAACAAAGCCAATATCATTATTTTATGTGATCCAGTTATTTGTGTAATGATGTAGTGTGTCATTTGTGATTCAATTTTTATGAACTCATCCACCCCAGTTGCACCATACTTCTCAATGGATTACCATATTTCCCGACAATGGACACACCTGCAACAATGGTGCACCCCCATTTTGAGTTGCTAATTTGTTTTAAAAGGCTGGCGGGACAGGATCAAGGGTTTGGATAGAAAGGATGATGTGAAACACCTTCAATAAACAATAGACAATAGGTGCAGGAGAAGGCCATTTGGCCCTTCGAGCCAGTACCACCATTCAATGTAATCATGGCTGATCATCCCCAAATCAGTATCCCGTTCCTGCCTTCTCCCCATATCCCCTGACTTCGCTATTTTCCGCCCTCTGAAGCAGAGAATTCCACAAGGAGGCAATGAGGACCAGGGAGTCTCCATCTTTGCCTGTCGTACAATGTGCTGTGCGGTTCAGGTCTGAGGGACAGGGACTTCCTGGCTCAGGGAGATCAACTTCACCCATTTCTTCTATCCAGAGATGCTGAGTTACTCCAGCATTCTGTGCATATCCTAAAATGTCCTAACCATGAACCTGTCCTAATGTATTTTAATTGTTGCAATAGGAGCTGCCCCAACTACCTCCTCTTGTAGCTTATTTCCTGCTCACTTTCACAGAAGTAACATTGTGTGCAGTGAAGGACGTGGAAGGTCGATGACGGAAAACAATTCGAAACAGTGTGAAAATATGATTATGAATCAGAAACAGTTTTATGTCAGACAAAGAGTTTGGCTTAATAAAATGGATCCATCAATGAAATAGAATTTTCACATCATAAATAGCAAATCATCATGATGCTACACTGCAGGTCTGTAAATAACTTTATCCATGATTATTATATCTAGAGAAACAAGTCTGTGATTGTAATTATTATTACTACTGTAGTGTAAATTAGTCAATGTGCTCTATTTTTTTAATCTTCTATGAAGTGTAAGCATTGAGAATTTCTTAATGCTTCCACTTTACTCTTCTATGCACTGTAAGCATTAAGAATCTAGATGTGAGAGAGAATTGAGAAGTTTGAAAATTTGAAAAGACAGAATAAAATGTCAAAAGTTAAATACAAGAACAATTAAATAAATGTTTGTAGCTTATTGACTTTAGAAACATCGGAGCTAAAAAAACTTACCCAGTATGTCTTCTTAAGGTTCTTCCATTTATATTTCATTACTTTATTTATTTTGTTTAATCAAAATAATAGCTGTGAGGTTGACTTGACAAATGCTGTCGCTGTTGAAAGAAAATTACTTTGGTACGGTTATTTTTTGAGGCAAACTTGCTTCTTGTGCAATGTTTCATCTAGCATATCCATCCTAACCAGCACAAGTATCTCATTTTATGATCGTTTTTCAGTTAAAGCAGCAAGATTTTATCCTTAAAAAAAGAACACAAAGTGCTGGAGTAACGCAACGGGTCAGGCAGCAACTCTGGTAAACATGGATAGATGACATTTCAGGTCGGGATCCTTCTTCTTCCCAACCTGAAACGTCACCTAATCATGTTCTCCAGAGGTGCTGCCTGACCCGCTGAGTTACTCCAGCATTTTGTGTCCTTTTTTGTTGACCAGTTCCTTGCTTCTAACTCTAGATTTTATCCTTCTTGTGTTTAAGTCATAATAAATGACAAAGTTGTGAAATTCAACACACCTATCCATGAATCCATGAACAAGAATATGCCTCCATGAGCATATTGGTATAAATCCCCCTTCCTCTCACATCTGCCCAGTGGATAAATTGCTTTAATATCAATACAATCAATGGTGCATTGAAGGGATTTTCTAGGGAACAGGACACGTTCCTAAAGACAGTTAGTCCCACTATATTTAAGAGGTTTGTTTACAAGGACTTGAACCACAATGTATGTACAAAGTGGTGCTAACTATACAAAGTATAGATAGGTAGTGAATGGTCAAAAGATAAGACACAAAATGCTGGAGTAACTCAGCTGGACAGGCAGCATCTTTGAAACGAAGTAATGGGTGATGTTTCAGGTTGAGACCCTTCTTCAGACAGAGTCAGGGGAGAGGGAAACAAGATATGAAAGGATACAAAGAGCATGTACAATAATTGTCAGACAGGATGTGGCAGACTAAAGGGCTTATTTTTGTGCTATATTACCATGGCACTTGCTGCAGCTCATTGATTGTTAATAACACAAGTCGACAATTAATTTTATGAAGCATATAAACAGCTCTTCAAGCTGCTTAATTAAATGGAAAATACTTTATGATCACTTTACGTTGTTGCAATTAAAAGAAACATATCTATATATCTACATATCTAGACACGGTTGGGTTCATATGTAAAGCTGGGGTGTGAAAGGATATTCTTGCCCTGGAGGAACCAAAATAAAGATTTACTAGACTGATTCCCAGAGTGACAGAACAAATATATGAGGAACAAACAGGTCAGTTAGATCTATATTTAGGGGAGCTTAGAAGAATGAGAGGGGATCTACATATAAGATTATTAAGGGTTTTTACATGCTAGAGGCAGGAAACATGTTCCCGATGTTGGGGGAGTCCAGAGCCAGGGGCCACAGTTTAAGAATAAGGGGTAAGGCATTTAGAACGGAGATGAGGAAACACTTTTTCACACAGAGAGTTGTGAGTCTGTGGAATTCTTTGCCTCAGATGGCGGTGGAGGCTGGTTCTCTGGATAATTTCAAGAGAGAGCTTGATAGGGTTGTTAAAGATAGTCAGGGGATACAGGGAGTAGACAGGAACGGGGTGCTGATTGTGGATGTATGATCACAGAAGGATGTGGAGGCCAAGTTATTAAATATTCTCTAAAAGGGAATGGATGTATATAGAAACATGGAGAATAGGTGCAGGAGTAGGTCATTCAGTCCTTCGAGCCAGCACCGCCATTCAATATGATCATGGCTGATCATCCAAAATCAGTACCCCGTTCCTGCTTTCTCCCCATATCCTTTGATTCCGTTAGCCCTAAGGGCAATATCTAACTCCCTCTTGAATATATAAAGACAAAGGAATTAATGGATATGAGGAATGGATGGGAACCGAGTACTGAGGTTGATGATCAACCACAGTCATGTTGAATGATGGAGCGGTTACAAAGGCTTATTGCTTTTGGCATTTCCTATGGCCCAATGCATCCAAACCTTCAGTCAAAACTCACTTCCCAGCTCTTGATCCAGAGATTTGTAGGTTATGGTTCTTCAAGTTCTTATTCCAGATACTTTATAAATGCATTTTTATAGAAGCATTTTTTCTGCATCCAGCACTGTTTCAGCCAGTTAATTCCAGATCCCTGTCAATGACTGAGTGATTTGTTTTTCATAGTTCCCTTCCAATTCTTCTATCAGCTAACTTTGAATATATGTTTCCTAAAACATCTCCAATACCAAGAAACTGCCTTAGAAGAGTAAATAGCAACAAATATATTTACCTTCACTGAGAACAAGAATGTGCTGCATTTGGTTATCCAAAAATAGTGGCTGAGACAATATTTTATTTTTCTAAAACATTGCCAATAAAGCACTTTAGACTTTTCACATTAAAATCGTTTAATAGTGTGCATTTTGCAGACACTACAGACAAAATGTGATCACTGAAACAGAGACAACATCAGTGTCATGGTATCATTGTAACTTTAAAAAAGTAATTTAAAATCTACAGTACATTTTGTTGTACTCTAATTCCATAGCTGGTATGCAGAAAGGCTTGTACAATACAATAAAAAAAAGGAACATTTGGATGAATGTTCCCACATAGAAATAGCAGGAGAGAAAAAACAAAAAGCTAACTTCTCAGTGTCAATGCTTATAATTCACATGTACCTCCATTAATCACCCTACTTTATGCAAACCCATTAACATGTCCTTTCATTCCTTTCTCCCTGTCTAGCTTCCCCTTTCATTCAGAAGGAACTCAAGAAGCTATTTCCGATGAAGCAAAAGGTCCAAAAAGAAAATTAATAGATATTAGCTGAGACTTAGAGGCAGCACTTTCATCTCCGGGTCAGAAGATTGTAATTTCAAGTCTCAAGCCAGAGATTTCAGCACAAAAAATGTGGATATAATAGAAAAGACCGGCAATATTATTAAGCCGATAGAGTAAGGGACTTCACCTGCCTAATATATATTCCTCAGTCAACGGTGAATATTGAAGCTGAAAGTATTTTTCCTGAATAATAATCATTAATTAAAAAAAAGGCAGGCACAAAATGCTGGAATAACTCTGTGGGACAAGCAACATCTCCGGAGAGAAGGAATGGGTGACATTTCAGGTCGAGACCCTTCTTCAGACTAATAAAAAACAAAGTGCATTGGAGAATATGGGAATTCAAAATGGTGATTTCATTGCCTGATAAGGATTTTAATAGACCCAGGTTTTTAATTCATTGGGTGCATTAATATGATAAATGAAATTACTATTTAAAACAAAATCACACAATTATATAAAGATAAATATAGTCTTTATATAATCAGGAGATTGTTTTTATTTGAAATAATGATTTTATTTATCATCTTCATTAAGGCAGAAATGTAAAGATAAATATTAACTTTACATTTCTACAATGAATGCAGAAAAAAAAATCATATCTAATATATACGAAACACAAAATGCTGGAGTAACTCATCAGGTCAAGCAGCATCTCTGAGGAACATGGATAGGTGTTTTTAGGTTTAGGATTCTTCATCAGACTGGATGGGGAGAATCCTGGAAGAGACAAAAGAATCAGGACTCAATCTCTGAGAGTTTCAAATTGTGAAGCTAGAGGAAGGAATGTAGGTGGAAGGAGAAGGTGGTGGGGGAGGGAGGATTAGGTGCTAGTCCGTGGAGCAAAGTGTAGAAGCACGGTGGAGGAGGTAAATGTTGGAGGATGATGTGTTAGATGCAGAGGGAGGTGGGGGTGAAAGGCGAGGACCAGAGTAACTCTATTCCTCTTTTGGCTGGAGGGATGGGAAGCGAGAGAGTAATATGGGGCACAGATGAGACATTTCTCCCCACCCCAACAATCAGTTTGAAGAAGAATCCCAACCAAAACGCCACCTATTCATGTTCTCCAGGCATGCTGTCCATCCTGCTTAGTTATTCCAGAACTTTGTATCTTTTTTTGTAAACCAACATCTGGAGTTCCTTATTTCCAAATCTAAATTATAAATGAGTAATGAAATCCGTTTGACAAGTATAGAATTTATTAAACTATCAAGGTCTGTGATAACAACTTGCCCACATACCTGCAACATTTTAAAATAATATCAATTATCCTTCAAGAAAGAACTGCATTGTATATTGCTGTAAATTTGCAGCACCGTTTATCAAAGAATATGATGTTACATAAAACATTCATAGTGTTCATGAAATATAGGTATAAAAATGTTTTAGTCACCTTTTTAAAAATAAATCACTGTACAATGCTAAACATGATAAAAGATTGGTATTTACTTTAATACCATACTTTATAATTGACACATCTTACATCAAATCAGTGTTATATTGGTACTATAGCTGAATTGATACAAACATTTTATAACATTAGAAACAAAAATATAACCAAACAATAATTAATTTTCGACGCAAAATGATCAGCACCATATTTTTGAACAATACATTCCTGACTTTCTGCAGGTATGAGGTACATTTGGTAGAATGAAGGCGATGGATCTTTACACCATCCCCATCATGGCTTTGGAAGCTTCCTCATCAACAATATTCTGACCACACAGATGGAAAATACCAAATGGTTAGTCTCTGGACAGTGTATGTGAACCCAACATATAGTCACCTCTCAGTGAACTTTACCATAATATTTATCACTGTTTCAAATAATAAATTAATAAAAAATGCAATCTTAACTGCGTTATCTATGTAATATGTTTTGACATCTTGACACAGTGATAAATCATAATGGTTTTTAAATATATCACAACGATCTTTTCCTGTGAGCAGTTTAACATTCGAACTGTAAGTAGGTTAGTTCATAATTCATTACTGAGGTCCACCTTTGTTCTTAGATCAAACTAACATGTGAGACATTGCTTAAAATGGAAAATGAATGAGTGCAGTAAGGCAGCAGTAGCCAGAATGTGAATAGAAAGTTCTTTAATTTTTCCCAATGGTTTTGTTTATAATCAGACGTCAGTAGGTGATGCAAAAGGCTGAGAATTGCTTTTGTTCTTTTTTTTCCCCAAGAAGGTAGCTTCTCTCGACTGCACAGCCGAACAATCATTTTCTGCTTTTTGACTTTGCACAGACAGGACAACATCTCCCTTTCTTTTTGATTGCTTTGGAACACTTCAGAAGGGGACATTTCTCCACATAGCAGGTAATTTGGCCATTCTAGGGAACAGAAGCGACAGAATAAGCATCAGTGATAATACATCGACAAGACCAAACATAGACTGGACGGTCGTTTCGCTGTTCACCTTCGCTCAGTCAGCCTGTACCTACCTGATCCCGCAGTTGCTAAGCACTTGAATTCCCCTTCCCATTCCCACACTGACCTTTCTGTCCTGTGCCTCCTTCATTTTCAGGGTGAGAAAATGCGAATGGGAGAAACAGCACTTTGTATTTTGCTTGGGCAGCTTACAGCCCAGTGGTATGAACCTAAATTTCTCAAACTTCAAGTAACAATTGCATTCCTCCTCTCTCCATCCCTCCTCCACCAAAATCGTATGAGCTTCAAACTCGTCTGGTTGACTCTCATTGTCTGTAACTCCTTTTCATCTAGCCCCTAGCGAACAATGTGCAGGAAGGAACTGCAGATACTGGTTTAAACCAAAGATAGACACAAAGAAGGGTCGCAACCCAAAACGTCACCCATTCCTTCTCTCCAGAGATGTTGCCTGTCCCGCTGAGTTACTCCAGCTTATTGGCTCTAGCTAACAATGGCCTGTTTCCTTTATCATCGTTACTTTATTGCATATCTTTCATTAATTTGTTCTATATCTTTCTACACCACTGTCTATATCTCTCGTTTCCCTTTCCCCTGACTCACAGTCTAAAGAAGGGTATCGACCCAAAATGTCACCCATTCCTTCGCTCCAGAGATACTTCCTATCTCGCTGAGTTACTCCAGCATTTTGTGTCTGTCTTCAGAATAAGTATCAAGGTGTGGCTGCAGCTGCAATGTTGATGTTAGCCTCTGCACTTCTTGTAGGAAAGCAGCCTTACAGTCATACATTTAAGTTACTCATTATTTTTCTTGATGGTGGGAATTTATTCATGATTATTTCTTGCCCTATTTCTATCTCAAATGTATATTTAATCTAAATGTAAATTTGCAAAAATAATTCTTAAAATTGTATTAAATAAAAATATCTTGTCTGAAAATTATGTGAGTGTGTTGGCTGGAACACGCTGTAAACCACATTGAAGTTGTGAAAGGGAGAGGGGTAATTTTTAATCGCTGATTATTCAGAATAATCAAGAAAATTTAATTATCAAATGTACCAATTACAGAGCAATGAGATTCTTATCTGCAGCCTCAAAGCAGGCTTGTAAAGACA
Organism: Leucoraja erinaceus; assembly: GCF_028641065.1. NCBI lineage: Eukaryota > Metazoa > Chordata > Chondrichthyes > Rajiformes > Rajidae > Leucoraja > Leucoraja erinaceus. The sequence continues at coordinate 41,339,474 of NC_073380.1, read as the reverse complement.
ATAATAGTAGAAAACATTGAATAAACAAAACTAAACCATTCAGCTCCGCAGTCAAATCTGCAACTCATCCAAGGCATTCGACTTGGACCAACGTCTGAGAACAGTGAAAGGCAGCAGTTTATGCTCAATGGTGCTTTATGCTGATCTGAGTTTCACACTGATCTTCTGCCAATATTACTGCAATTTATCTTAAGAAAGCAACAGCAATGTTTCTATATGAATAATACAATGCTATCAAACATGGTGCAAAGTCTAACTATCAATTAGAAACAAATGGTAAATGGAACTGAATGTGGCCAGGAGAATATAATGAGATGAAGGCAGGCAGTAATAGGAAGCGCAATAAATGTAGATACCGCATGTTCATGAAATCTGGGGAAAAAAAATCATAAAATACTACAAAAAACTCAATTGTTCAGGTAGCTTTTGCAGAAAGAATTAACATCTCAGGTCTGGGACCTTTCATTAAAACTGTTGTAAAAGTACCTGGTATATTTGCTTCTGCGGTGGATTACTTGTTGAGCGAGAGGAGGGAAATAAAACATATTCTCATATTCAGAAAGACGAGGTTATGGGAAGGGGAGATTCAGCCATTACAAAGAAATCTAATGTGGAAGCAACGATGCAGAAATGTAGAAAAGAATGGATCGACTGGGCTTATATACACTGGAATTTAGGATGAGAGGGCATCTTATGGAAACATACAAACTTCCTAAGCGATTGCATAGGCTAGATGCAGGAAATATGTTCCAGATGTTGGGGGAGTCCAGAACCAAAGGTCACAGTTTAAGAATAAGGGGTAGGCCATTTAAGAATAAGTGGTAGGCCATTTAGGACTGAGATGAGGAAAAACATTTTTACCCAGAGAGTTGTGAATCTGTGGATTCTCTGCCACATAACGCAATGGAGGCCAATTACTGGATGCTTTGAAGAGGGAGTTAGATATAGCTCTTAGTGCTAAAGGAATCAAGGGATATGGGGAGGAAACATTGATTTTGGATGATCAGCCTTGAGACATAGAATAAAACAGTGCGGAAACAGGCCCTCCGGCCAACATGTCCCAACTACGCTGGTCCCGTACTTGCCCTATATCCCTCCAAACCTGTCCTATCCATGTATCTGTCTAACTGTTTCTTGAACATTGGGATAGTCCCATCCTCAACTACTTCCTCTGGCAGCTTCTTACATACATCCAACACCCTTTGTATGAAAATGTTACCTCTCAGATTCCTATTAAATCTTTTCCCCTTCACCGTAAATCTATGTCCTCTGGTCCTCGATTCCCCTACTCTGGGCAAGAGACTCTGTGCATCTGCCCGATCTAATCCTCTCATGATCTTATACACCTCTATAAGATCACCCCTCATCCTCCTGCACTCAAAGGAATAGAGCCCTTCTAGTCCTGGCAACATCCTCGTAAATCTTCTCTGAACCCTTTCAAGCTTGACAATATCTTCCCTATAACATGGTGCACAGAACTGAATCGATCCACATCCTGCTGCAATCTTTCACAACCATCTTCATTATCTGCAAAACCACTCACTTTTGTATCTTCAGCAAACATGCTAATCTTGCCTTGTATGTTCTCATCCAAATCATCAATGTAGATGACAAACAATAACGGGCCCAGCACCGAACCCTGAGGCACACCACTAGTCACAGTCCTCCTGTCCGAGAAGCGACCTTTTACACCATCACCCTCTACTTCCTTCCATGCAGCCAATTTGCTATCCATTCAACTATCTCTCCTTGGATCCCATGTGATCTAACCTTCCAGAGGAGCCTACCATGTGGAACCTTGTTGAATGCCTTACTGAAATGATCATATTGATGGCGGTGCTGGCTCGAAGGGCCGAATGGCTTACTCCTGCACCTATTTTCTATGTTTCTATATTTCAGAGACCAGCACACAGTGCAGGTAACACTTCAGTTGAAGAGGTCCTAGCCAAGGGACATTCCGCGTTCTCATGCTTTATATGATCATGCCAAGCATCCTTTGTGCCAATCATACTTCTGATGCTTCCTAGTGATTTCCCTTTTGAGACTGGTGAATATTGGGCATCACTTTGTTTTTTTATAGACCTACAGCATGGAACCCAGCTCTCCGGCTCAATGAGTCCATGCTGACCATCGATTACACATTCACGCTAGTTCCATGTTATTCACTTTCGCATCCACTCCCTGCACACATAGGACAATCTACAGATGCGCTTAACCTACAAACCCCCACGTCGTCGGCATGTCGGGGGGAAACCGGAGCACCCGGTGAAAACCCACACGGTCACCGGGAGAATGTGCAAACTACATTCCGACAGCACCCGAGTATTGAACCCAGGTCTCTGGTGCTGACACAGCAGCTCTACCAACTGCACCATTGTGTTGCACTGTAGGCAAGTATTTCAATTTCATGGCAGCAGCTGAGCTTTGAGTCCCCACTAATTTCTAGATTCACCAAACACTATAAATATTCTTCATTGAACAACTGAATATTATCTGTACTTCTATCCATACCTTACACCAGCAGGATGTACAATCTTCCTTTTTCCAATTATCATTTTCATTCATATGATTTCCCAGTTCATCTGTGCAGCCATGTTGTTTCAGGCGTGACTCCAAATGGTCAATCTGAAGAAAAGTTGACATTACATTACATGTATATAGATTAACTAAACCTCGTAGAACTGTTATATTGCTTTGTAACATTTCATGTTTCATTAATTAATGATGAAGAATGTCATCCTTGTTTGTTATATTTACTTGTTAACAGCTTGTTCTCATTGATTTCCTGCATTGTGACTCTGTGAAAGGCTAACAATGTTATAGTTAAGTAGAATCTATTAATTTCATTCGCATCAAACTGACTGAAATTAAATATTAATTAACATTATTGATTAAATTATTTTACTGACATTCCAAATTCACCTTTAGTATACTGAGGAATTCTGTTGCAAATAAAACATGATTTAAACATGTTTCCTATTATGTAGAATGGATGTATAATTGACTTTGTACTGCGTATCTATCTTAATCCCCTCATTAGCCTTTGATCTAGGTGTTTCTCTGTGCATTTGCACATTAGACATACAGATGGCCAAATGGAAAATCACAGATGTGAGGTGACTCTTTGATTCTCCTTGAGGATATCTTATAATTGGTCAAATAGGAAGCTAAAAGATATGTGGAACCTCACCATTCAGTTTTTCATCTGTGTCATGTGTTTAGTATGAGATACAGTGCAGAAACAGGCCTTTCAGCCGACCAGCGATCACCCATATACTAACAAGATCCTACACACCCAAGGGACAATTTAAAAATTTACCAAGCCAATTAACCTTCGAACCTGCATGTTTTTTGGAGTGTGGGAGGAAGCCAGAGCTCCTGGAATAAAAACCACGCAGGTTACAGAGAAAAAGTGCAAACTCCATACAGACAGCACCCATAGTCAGAAATTAACTCAGAAAAGGTCTCTGGCACAGTAAGGCAGCAACTACAATGCTAAGCAATCGTAGCGTGATCTTTTATATCTCTGCGTCAAACCATTTTGAACTCATGGGACAAGTGATTGGTTGATGCTGACTCACTTTCCGCGTATAGAACAATCACAATTATCCAAACATACTAAAGGCAGAATTCGCAGGGCAAAGTCCCCTCCTGGTGTAAGGTCTTTTCTGAAGCGTATGAACAAATTGGGTCTCACGTACTATAAATTTTCCAATGGATGGCCCTCAATCAATACGTTCTTGATCCAACATACACTTTCACTGTTTAATAAACCTAAGTAAGCATCATTCAATTTTTGAGCAAATATTAATGAGAAGTCATGTGCCATAAGATTTTAAAAAAGCCTCGTTGGCAGCTATTTGCAGGTTATGCTTATTAAAGCAAAAATGCAAGAATCCGGAAGTTTAGACACTCTCCAGCAACTTGTGGGAAATAAATATGCCGAGATATTGGGCTTTAGGCAATTTCATCATACTAAATCATTGTTGTGTAAACTGCTAATGCAAAATTAGAAGTTCTAAACAAACAGGATATCCTCAGTTTATGTGATTGTTGTCCTGGGCTGATCCCTCTCAGGAGCATTAAAATTCCACCTCAACTCTTCAGATTGGTTAAAGTTTACTTGGCAGGTTGCATTCGCCAGCTGGCCCGGTGAGAGGGAAAACGGAGGAAGTGCCGATGTTGAGATGAAGGGAGGACTGTAGAAAATGACAATTAACTAGGGGAAAATGGAGTGGGAAGATTTAATGGAGCAAGGTGTCCTGGAATAGGCTGCACAGAAAGATGGACCAGGCGGACTACAGAAACAAGAAACTGCAGATGGCATGGATTGATGATGTTTCATGTAGAGTTCAGACCCAAATCGTCATCTATCCATGTTCTCCAGAGACGTTGCCTGACCCTTTGATGTACTCCAATGCTTTCTGTCCCTTAGAGAACTGATTATGCTTGGTTACCTTTGATAATCCCAAAGCCCTGTAATCAAGCCAAGCCTCATGAATCAAGATGTCTGAGCTAATTTTTCTGACTTCTCACTAGGTTTTTCCATCTTTGCAGAGGGTTGCTAATCACGACTTTCTTTTCAAAACAATTTAACAAATCAATGTGGAATGGGAATTAGTGTGAATTTTATGCAAGGTCTTGACCTAAAACGTTAATTATGTTCCTCTCTGCACTGAAGCAGCCTGACCTGCTGAAGGCTTCCAACATTTTCCATTTTTATTTTCAATTTTTTCTTTGATTTTAAAAACTATAGTGGACACATTAATTAAATTCATAACATCAGAGAACATATTATCTATGCATACCTGACAGATTTTGCGATGATTTTGTGTTTATTTTGGAGTTACTTAATAAGGTCAAACATGATTATCTTTTGATTGATTTCTGTTGTTAAATAATAAAATTGGGTTGCATTTATAGTTGGCATCACCATATCAGGGAAACACAACTAGGAAAAGAAACAGGGATTTAAGTAAATCACGACAGGAAGTGTACAGTCTAAAATTTTATTAGTTTAATAGTTTAGGTGTGTTTAAGTGTCTCCTTAATGCAGATATCTCTCATCTCTCAACACCTAGCATTTCCTCCAGTCTTTCCATCATCTTTGGGAACTATTATTGCTGTTTATTAACATGAGGACCAAAATTGTGCCAATGAAAGTCAAAGAAGCCATTATGAAACTGAGAAACAAGAATAAAACTTTTAGAGACATCAGCCAAACCTTAGGCTTACCAAAATCAACTGTTTGGAACATCATTAAGAAGAAAGAGAACATGCGTGAGCTTGATAATCGCTATGGGACTGGCAGGCCAAGGAAGACCTCCACAGTTGATGACAGAAGAATTCTCTCTATAATAAAGAAAAATCCCCAAACATTTGTCTGACAGATCATAAACACTATTCAGGAGACAGGTGTGGATTTGTCAATGACCATTGTCAGCAGAAGACTTCATGAACAGAAATACAGAAGCTACACTGCAAGATGCAAACCACTGGTTAGCCGCAAAAATAGGATGGCCAGGTTACAGTTTGCCAAGAAGTTCTTAAAAGAGCAACCACATTTCTGGAAAAAGGTCTTGTGGACAGATGAGGCGAAGGTTAACTTATATCAGAGTGATGGCAAGAGCAAAGTATTGAGGAGAGAAAGAACTGCATATCCATGTGCCTCTCTCAAAGCCTCTTAAACACTGCTGTTGTATATGTCTCCACCAGCACTCCTGGCAGCACATTCCAAGCACTCCATCCTCTGTGTAAAAATAACCTGGTCCACAAATCTCCTTTAAACTTTGGCACTTCCATCTTACAGCCTTGCTCTCTATTCTTTGATTTTTCAGTCACTCGGAAAAAGGTTCTGTCTGAGAAGGCAAACCTTATCTTTCATAATTGTATAGACATGAATCAGGTCTCCCCTCACCTCCAGCGTTCCAGAGAAAAACAATCCAAGTCTGTCCAACCTCTCCCTGTAGTTAATACCCTCTGTGCATCTGTGACATCCGATAACAAAGGTGCATCAATCCAACAGAGTAGCCACTCAGATGCAACAATTCTCGCATATAACAAACCAAGAAGTGGAAACTATATTACATTTTACTATTTTGCATGAAATTGAAGAAGGAACAGCCGTAGGTTTAAAGTAAATGTTAATGTGTCATTGTCTTTAAGAGTCACAGTGTTAGACTGCACAGAAACATGTCCTACAGCCAAACCTGCCACCTCCACTACCAAACAAATACGCAGTTCTCATGTGGAATTGCCGCCAACTGCAGGTACCTCTCCAAGTATATTTTAACTAATGCCAATAAAAGTGGGATGTCTCAGGACCGTTCAATGGTAGGTGTTCGAATAACCACGTCATTCACATTTCTAGCTGTTGCATGGGTTGTGATTTTATTTGATGTGCATCTAATGTGGAAATTACATCAGGTGGGCAAAAGAGAATTTAGGCCAGAAAGGTCTGGTCAAAATTCTAGAGGAGCATGATTCAATTGGGAAAAAAGGTCAATATTAGTATAATTTAGTTTTAGTTTAGAGATACAGCGCGCAAACAGGCCCTTCGGACCACCGGGTCCGTGCCGACCAGCGATCCCCACATATTAACACTATCCTACACACATGAAGGACATTTTGTTTTACATTTACCAAGCCAATTAACCTACAAACCTGTACGTCTTCGGAGTGTGGGATGAAATCAAAGATCTCTGAGAAAATCCACGCAGGCCGCGGGGAGAACGTAAAACTCCGTACAGACAGCACCTGTGGTCGAGATCGAACCCCGGTCTCCGGCGCTGCAAGCGCTGTAAGGCAGCACTCTACCGCTGCGCCACCGTGCCGCACATTCCAATGCAGAGGATAAATAAAGTAATTTTCCAATGTAAAGCTGAAAACCCACCACTTTGCTGTAAAATCTGTAATCTACAATGACTTAACCTTCAATGACTATCCTGTTAATATTCTTATAATTGGTCAACAGGTATATGGGATTACATGGGGGTTACAGATTTCCCAGTGAGAGAGGGTGGCTGTGATTTTATTGTGAGCCATTTTGTAGTTGTCTCATATCAATCAAAGTTTAGAGATACAGCATGGAAACAAGCCGTTCAGCCTACCAAGTCCGTGTTGATCTATGATCTAGTACACTAGCTCTGTCCTATACACTAGGGACAATTTACAGAAGCCAATTAATCTACAAACCTATACGTCTTTGGAATGTGGGATAAGCCGGAGCACCCGAAGGGAACCCACGCAGTCACAGAGTGAATGCACAAATTCTGTAGACAGCACCGTAGTCAGGATCGAACCCGGGTCTCTGCCGCTATAAGGCAGCAAATCTACTGCTGCGCCGCTGTGCCGCCTTAAGTAAAGGAATTGCATACATTAGCTGTTCCATCTGATGTGTGAGTAAGCAACTAATTCAGGCCTGTGTCCATATCCAGACTGCACTAATGAAATCTTCATCCCTCAGCAATCTGCTACACCAAATCCATGTGTGCCACTTTGAAATATCAATGGATATCATTTTTGTATTAAAAGTTATCTGCAGACAAAAAAAAACAATACTTTGTGTTTATACATCACCCTGACTTGGAAATATGTTACTGGTCCTTCATCATTACTGGATCTAATTCCTGCAATGTCCTTCCGATCAGTATTGTTGGATACCTTCACTAGAAGAACTGCAGTGATTCAAGATAACACCTCACACAACCTTCTCAAACACAATTAGAGATGATGAATAACTATTAGCCTTGCCAGTTATTCCCAAACTTTCTCCCAAAAAAGAAAAAAAATTCTACAAACTAAATATCATGCAGGTTTTTTAGGCTGTTTTTTAGACAGTCAATGTTGATGTTGCCACAAACAAAAATTGAAAGAAAGCCAAGAGTCCCCCCTGCATCAAAGCTTGCACTTTAAATAAACATGAACAAAATATATGAACTAGTCAGGCAGCATCCGCAGAGGGAATGGATAGGAAAAGTTTCGGGCCAGAATTGTTCTTCAGACCCAACCCAAAAACATTGCCTGTGCATTCCCTCCATAAATGCTGTGTGATCTGTTGAATTCCTCCAGCACTTTTGTGTTTGGCTCAAGATTCCAGCATCTGCAGTTCCTCGTGTCTCCAAAACACATTAGCTGCTTATTCATCTCATGCAGGTTTTGTGAGATTATGCTTTGTTTGTTCGCATAAAAGTCACAGCCGTTTGCTGTACTTCATTACCAAAGCAGAGGCCATTTGAGGATTTTCAGAAACATGGTGGAGTTCTGCATAAATAGAAGTGCTGCAGCCATGAAATAAAACTGGAAGTGAATGTGGTTCTGCTACTCCTGGGGTTTCAAAGATAGCATATGGAGTGAAGGTACAGATAGTGATTAATTGTGTTACATAAAAGGCTTTTCTGAATATAAAGAATCTAAAGCGTTGCAGTTGAAAGACTGTTATTTTGCTATGATTACTCCATTGAATTAATTTAACCCGAGGGAAATGGTTTATCATGCTTCAGACCCTTGAGGTTGATTAGCATTCTTTATGGCATTTTGACACATTTAGTCTAGACAATATGGCGAGGCAATTAAAAAGCTAATAACGCATGGGGATATTGCCAGAACAGTGGAATTACAGTTTTACTAGGGTTATGTTTAAAGTTATGCAATGCAATGCAATTATTAAGCTACATCTGGGGTATTGTGTGCAGCTTTGGATGCTACACCTAAAAAGGACTATTTTAGGATGATGGATGATGTGAAAAGAAGTAAAACAAGCAGATAAGAGCAAAAAGAATGTGTGGAAAACAGTGATGAGAAAATATTGAAGGGTCATAATCTATTTAAAATAATTAGTTATTGTAATTAACCATTATAACCTTACAGTTAAGACAACATTTAAAATCAGATATCATGGTTATAAATTGACACTAATGTACATTTTTATTTAATGATCGAAGAACATAAGAAACCAACTTGCAGGTAGAATAGAAGAGTGACCAAATCAACAAATTAGCAAGTTGTCAGAGCACGTTGGGAGTTTTAGCTAGGCACACGGAACTGAAGATATAGGTTTACAAAAAAATACACACAGTGCTGAAGTTACTCAGTTTCTCCAGCAGTTTGTGTCTTTTTTGAGGAATATTTGGTCCTGCTTATAACACAAGCAGTAGCTAAATTTCTTTCTCTTGATCTTCAATTTTCTCATGTTTGTATAACACCAGGAGCTAAATTTTCTTTTAAAGTTTTTATTTAATTAAAAAGTGAAGGTGACACAAAGCCTCACACATTATATGTGGTCAAAATTCTATTTATCTCCAAATAACATGCCAATATTTTACATGGATTATGTGGAATATACACTTTATTCTGAAAAATAAACCAACACATGCAAAAAAAAAACCCACATTATTAAAGAAAAAAACATTTTAAGTTCAATATTTAAATGGGCCTTCGAAGGGATATTAAATTGTTGTATCAGCTGAGATAATAATTCAATACTAGTGATGATAATAAGCTAATTTAAAGTGCCGTGTCCTTTGCATATTCTAAAGAATACAACTAAAGAAATTGGATTACATTTGTAAAGTGAAACTACCCCTAGTTTGATATATTTGGCACAAACAACTTTTCTACAGAAATCCTATTAAATATTGTCAGGCTAAAGTTTGATATATTATAGTTCAATATTACTGGAAACATATTTTTAATTTTATAAAGCTATGAATAGTGCAAAAACTAAATTATTGTGTATCATTTGGATTTGTCTGGTTAATAATAAACATTAACAGAAAATAAAATGAATTAATGTGAATGTAAATAAGAAAACTACCAGCCATAGTAAAGTATTATCATTGCAGAATCAGATGTTCAAATTATTCAAAAAAATATGTAAAAGTAGATGAGACTCAGACTCATTCACATTGTGAATTCACCTGAACTGGAGCATTTAGAAACTTAGAAATTAGGTGCAGGAGTAGGCCATTTGGCCCTTATTTATTATGCCTTTTCAATATTTGCTCATCACTCATTCACAATTTTCATTTGGAATAATTCTTCTTGCTCTTCCCTGCTTGCTTCACTCCTTTTCAGTTCCCTCTATTTGTCTGATTTCTCTTTTATAGCACAACAACCAAAACTATGCGCAAGATCCCAAATTTAGCTTGATCATTGCATTGCGTTATTTCAAGTATAACCTTGCTTGTAGAGTCAGTAGATTATTAGTTGAAGAACCTCGACCGAAATTTTAACATAAAAGTATGGGTTACTAATTCAGCATAATAGGAAAAGAATATTAGTGAAGTGGTGTTTGGATGAGATGTCAAACCGAAAATCATCTGCCCCCTCAGGTAAATATAAAAGATCAGAAGTTACATGAAGAAATTAATGGAGTAGGCAAACGGACAGAAAACAGAATCCAATACAGAGAAGTGTAAGCTAATTCAAGAGAGAAAGGAATAGCCCATTATAAATGGAAAGGTGCAGAGAACAGGGGGCATTTTAGAGAGCATTTTAGCGACAGGGGGAACGTGCAAACTCCATACAGGGAGCACCCTTAGTCAGGATCGAACATGGGCCTGTGTGCTATGAGACATCAACTCTACTGCTGCGCCACTGTGCCGTCCAGTAGATATCTGGAACCAACTGCCAAAGAGTGTGGTGGAGATAGTATCCCTCGCCATATTTAAAGTAGCATCTGGACGATCACTGAAAAGCCATAACTTAGTAATAGAGTTATAGAGTCAGTCCGGAAAAAGGGGCTTCGGCCCGACTTGTCCTTGCCGACCAAGCTCGTCCCAACACCTTGTGTTTGGCCCATATCCCTCTTAACCTTTACTATCCATGTACCCATCCAAAAGTCTTTTAAGTGTTGTTATGGTACCTGCCTCAACTACTTCCTCTGGAAGCTCGTTCCATCTTGCCACCACCCTCTGTACGAAAATAGGAAATAAACCTGCAGGAATACAGACTAAGGCTTGGAAACTGGAATTAAACTGATATTCATTTTTCAACTACCGATGATCCAATGTGTCAATGGCATCCCCTATGCCATAAAATAATTTCTATGATCAAATGGTATTATTTCAATGATTCTATTACATTATTTTGAATTAAGTAGGGGAAATGTCCCCAATACTTATCCATCAGCCAGCAAATTGCTATGATCAGATTGCTATTTTTATGACTTTAATGTGTGTATTTTGGCTGCTGTATCTCACATTTACTACAATGGCAATTCCTTAAGGGTGAATAATTAGCAATGAAGCACTTTGGAACAGTTAAATATTATGCAAAGCAGTACACCACTCAATTTGCATCAACTAGCTTTAATTTCCGGGGCTATGCCCAATGCAGGGAAAGAGGAAAACCGGGAGCATTTCCCAGCTAAACATGTGGGACTTTCACATCATATACTTTTCTACTACTCAACCATTCATTCAACAACTCTAATTAATTAATCAATTTATTAATTTAGTCATGCGCGGGTATGCTATTCACAGCAGGGTATGGTTATGCTAAACAGAACTCACATGGAGATTAAATCCCTTACTATTCATCAAATGAAGACTCTTGTGTGCAGAAAGCAAGTGCACAATTTTGAAATTATGAGCAACACTAAAATCCATTGAAAATCTATAAATTTAAAAAATGTTATGTTGGTCCTTGTTTCTCAAGTTCCGTGGTCTCCACATCAAGCATAACAAAGCCTGCCATGCGTTTCTTATCCCAGATGACACAAAAACTGCTGGAGTCATAAATGGCGAGAAAGAATGTCTAAGGAGAGCAGGACACAAATCAGCTGGAAAACTGGTCAAAGTGGTGGCAGATGGAATTTAATCCAGACAAGTGTTAGGTAATGCAAGTTCGGAAGTCTAATTCTGGTGGAACATGTAGAGTAAATAGCAGGCACTTTTACAGTGTTGATCTACAGGGAGAGCTTGGGGTGCAAGTCTGAAGCTCCTTGAAAATAACGATAGATGGATAGGATAGTGCAGAAGGCATTTTGCATGCTTGCCTTCATAAGCCAAGACATTGAGTATAAGGAGATAAGGCACAGATGCTGGAGTAACTCAATGGGTCTGGTAGCATCTCTGGAGAAAATGGATAGATGACATTTTGGGCTTCATCACCTATCCATTTTCTGCAGTGATGTTACCTGACCCACTGAGTATTTTGTGTCCATCTTTGGTATAAACCAGCATTTGCAGTTCCTTTTTATTTAATTGAGTATAAGATAACATCATGTTAGAGGTGTACAAACATTGAGCAACCCACACATGGAGTACTGTGTACAGTTCTGTTTACCACAATGCTACAGGAAGGATGTGATAGCAATAAAGATTGAACAGGAAAGATTGGCTGGGATGTTGCCTGGAATAGAGGGCAAACCTTATAAGGGACAGTCTGAGCTTATTTTTCACTGGATTTGATTCAGGCTGAATAAAATAGTAAGGTGTGTGGATAAGGTATATAATCAGAATCTTTTTCCCAGTCAGGAGAGTCAAGAACCAAAGGACGTAAAGGCAAAGATTAAAAGTCCCAACTAAAGGTGAAGGGAGAAATATGAAGAAGTTCCGAGAGTTAAGATTTTCTCATAGAGGGTGATAGTTATCTGGAACAAGCTGCCGGAGGAGGTGATGGTGGCAGATACAATTATAATGCATAAAAGGTGTTTGTACATCTTGAACAGGGAAGGCATAGATACAGGCCTAATGCAGACAAATGGGATTATTTTAGACAGGCATCATGGTTGGTTTTAATGAGGTGGGTTAAAAGAGGTACATTTCTGTGCTGTTCAATTCTACGATTCAGGCTATGCTTCGTCATGTTTTAATGTTCTAACAGTCCAAAGGGTTTCTACAGCTATATTAATAGCAAAAGGATAACGAGGGATAAAATTGGTCCATTGGAGAGACAGAGTGGACAGCTATCTGCAGAGCCAAAAGAGATGGGGGAGATATTGAACAATTTTTTTTTCTTCGGTATTCACCAAGGAGAAGGATATTGAATTATGTGAGGTAAGGGAAACTAGTAGAGTAGCTATGGATACTATGAGGTTCAAAGTAAAAGAAGTACTGACACTTTTGAAAAATATAAAAGTGGATAAGTCTCCAGGTCCTGACAGGATATTCCCTAGGACATTGAGGGAAGTTAGTGTAGAAATAGCCGGGGCTATGACAGAAATATTTCAAATGTCATTAGAAACGGGAATAGTCCCCGAGGATTGGCGTACTGCGCATGTTGTTCCATTGTTTAAAAAGGGTTCTAAGAGTAAACCTAGCAATTATAGACCTGTTAGTTTGACTTCAGTGGTGGGCAAATTAATGGAAAAGATACTTAGAGATAATATATATAAGCATCTAGATAAACAGGGTCTGATTAGGAACAGTCAACATGGATTTGTGCCTGGAAGGTCATGTTTGACTAATCTTCTTGAATTTTTTGAAGAGGTTACTAGGGAAATTGACGAGGGTAAAGCAGTGGATGTTGTCTGTATGGACTTTAGTAAGGCCTTTGACAAGGTTCCTCATGGAAGGTTGGTTAAGAAGGTTCAACTGTTGGGTATAAATGCAGGAATAGCAAGATGGATTCAACAGTGGCTGAATGGGAGAAGCCAGAGGGTAATGGTGGATGGCTGTTTATCGGGTTGGAGGCAGGTGACTAGTGGGGTGCCTCAGTGATCTGTGTTGGGTCCTTTTTTGTTTGTCATGTACATCAATGATCTGGATGAAGGTGTGGTAAATTGGATTAGTAAGTATGCAGATGATACCAAGATAGGGGGTGTTGTGGATAATGAAGAGGATTTCCAAAGTCTACAGAGTGATTTAGGCCATTTGGAAAAATGGGCTGAAAGATGGCAGATGGAGTTTAATGCTGATAAATGTGAGGTGCTACACCTTTGCAGGACAAATCAAAATAGGACGTACATGGTAAATGGTAGGGAATTGAAGAATACAGTTGAACAGAGGGATCTGGGTATAACCGTGCATAGTTCCTTGAAGGTGGAATCTCATATAGATAGGGTGGTAAAGAAAGCTTTTGGTATGCTAGCCTTTATAAATCAGAGCATTGAGTATAGAAGCTGGGATGTAATGTTAAAATTGTACAAGGCATTGGTGAGACCAAATCTGGAGTATGGTGTACAATTTTGGTCGCCCAATTATAGGAAGGATGTCAACAAAATAGAGAGAGTACAGAGGAGATTTACTAGAATGTTGCCTGGGTTTCAACAACTAAGTTACAGAGATAGGTTGAATAAGTTAGGTCTTTATTCTCTGGAGCGCAGAAGGTTAAGGGGGGACCTGATAGAGGTCTTTAAAATGATGAGAGGGATAGACAGAGTTGATGTGGACAAGCTTTTCCCTTTGAGAATAGGGAAGATTCAAACAAGAGGACATGACTTCAGAATTAAGGGACAGAAGTTTAGGGGTAATATGAGGAGGAACTTCTTTACGCAGAGAGTGGTAGCGGTGTGGAATGAGCTCCCAGTGGAAGTGGTGGAGGCAGGTTCATTGGTATCATTTAAAAATAAATTGGATAGGCATATGGATGAGAAGGGAATGGAGGGTTATGGTATGAGTGCAGGCAGGTGGGACTAAGGGGAAAAAAAATTTGTTCGGCACGGACTTGTAGGGCCGAGATGGCCTGTTTCCGTGCTGTAATTGTTATATGGTTATATGATTATATAGTATAGGCTAACAGTTGTTGCCTGGAAGAAAAACAACTTGCAGGCTGCTCAGCCAAACCAATCTGGAAGTAACTCCGAATGAGTCATGAAGCACCTTGGAACTGTAAATGTCCCTACAGTTACGCATGCATCCTGCTATTTACTGAAGGGGACTCATGCAACATGTTATACAATTTCCCCTCTGCCTCCCTGAGGAAGTGAAGCCTTCCTTAGTTAGCACTGCTGCAAAGTCAGGGCCAAACTATTCTATGGTGAACAGTATACTCAGTTGCCGGGGTAACAGTAAATAGAATCGTGATTTCTGTGAAGTCGTAACATTTCCATAGCATCCAAATGTTCCCACTTTAAGTTTTATTTCCTCACTTCCTTTTAAGGTTCATTAGCCATCACAATTTTATTTTTTTTCATTATTTCCCCCAGCACCATATTTGAACAAGCTGCCAGGAAGAATTAAGTTCAAAGAAGATGTGCGAAGCATGTTTTATTTTACACAGTGTCTTGAATGCACTGCTGAGGTTGGCAGTTAAAGCAGATACAACAGCGATATTTAAGATATTTATGGATATGAACATGGATATGCAGGAAATGGAGGGATATGGATGATGTGCAAGCAGATGAAAGTTGGTTTTGGCATCATGTTCAGCACAGACATCGTGGGCCAAAGGGAATGTTCCTATGCTACACTGCTCTATCTTTATTCTATGTTCTGACAGACACATTAGTAACCTAGAACAGACAACAATTAATGCTGTTAAAATCTTTACTGGAGTCAACTAGCAATGTTACAAAATTATGAGATTTAAAAAATCAAGTCTGTAATTTATCCCATCAGATAAAGCATAAAAAGAAGTTTAATTTGGCACCTAATTCACTTTCATATCTCAAGTATTTAACAAGTTATGGCCATTTTCATACTCGGAAATTAGCATCTTGTTCCCTATTGATTTTCTATGGACATAACAAAAAAGCTGTGATCGTGAACAGTCAAAAGCCCATAACCTTCTTAAAAATTAAGAGAACTGAATGAAATTTTCAGTTATCATAGATTGAACCATTCTGAAACAAATATAAAATAATCTTACTCGGATGACCTGAAATTAAAGCATATAATTAGTTAGTTACCCACTTGTAGCTAATTTCAAACTTCAATTACTAGATCTAAACATCTATCCATTTCTTAATAAATGTTTAACATTTTTAAATAGCCTAAGTGTCCAAATAATCACAAATAATTCACAATAAAACATGATTTTTAAATCTTATTTACATTAATTTATAGGCCAAATGGAAGGAATTTGGTGTTCAATTGCTGTAAATTAAAGTCCATTTTGAATCAGCTTTCTAGTGGGATCCTGTGAACGCGCTGGTTTAGAACGTTCACATTGCGGTAGATTTGTGCCCTCAAATGCCCAGAAAAATACTGCGGGATATAATGGGCCCAAAATTAGCTACTCGCAATATTAAACTTTGTATAAAATGATCTTAAGAAGCCCTTTTTAATGTAAAAATATACTGCTACCCTTCAGATTTCTGCTCTATAGACCCAGCTGGTTGCGAGCCGTCGGGGGTTTAGAGGTTAATTTTTAAACTACTATAGCACTTAGGAAAAACTCGTAAAACTAATAATAGCTCATGTGAGGGAACCTACCAGCGAATTTTCGTTAATAATTAACTAGGCTGAACAAACTCGATTTGAACAGCCTAGAGAAAATCGCGTTTTAAACCCGCCCCCTCTAAACGGCGCCAAAATCGAGCACACGGGCTGGGGCAGATTTTCAGCGACGCTTCAGGTGTACGCTTTGCAACATACCTAAGTCAACACTGTAAAATTAGATTCAAATACACTTTGGGCTGGATGGGGGGGGATGATTTAAATGTTTATCCATACTTCCACTTCCTATTATCCAGATCTTATAGGAAATGATAATGTCTGAACACCTGCTGCATATATTGGGGTATTTTCATGTGACAGGAACAGAATTAGGCCATTCAGCCCATCAAGTCTATTCCACCTTCAATCATGGCAGACCTCTCCCTCCTAACCTCCCTCTTAAGTCTAGACAAAACTTATTTCTACTCACAAGCATTCTTGAGGTCCTCTGAGGGAGCGCTGAATGTAGGTATTTATGTATGTATTGTTAGATCTATGTACCACTGTTTGTAGCACGTTAGTACCTGCACTCATGTAAAGCACTTTGGTCAACAAGAGTTGTTTTTAAATGTGCTATAGAAATAAAATTGACTTGACTTGACTAACCTCATTCTCCTGCCTTCTCCCCGTAACCCCCGACACCTGTACTAAGCAAGAATCTATCTTCCTCTGCCTTAAAAATATCTATAGAATATCTAAAGAATAAGGGGTAGACTGAGATGAGTAAAAACTTTTTCACCCAGAGAGATGTGAATCTGTGGAATTCTCTGCCACTTAAGGCAGTGGCGGCCAATTCAAAGGATGTTTTCAAGAGTTAGATTTAGCTCTTAGGGCTAAGGGAATCAAGGGAAATGGGGGGGGGAAAGCCAGAACGGGGTACTGATTTTGGATGATCAGCCATGATCATATTGAATGGCAGTGCTGGCTCAAAAGGGCCGAATGGCCTACTCCTGCATCTATTTTCTATGTTTCTATAGACTTGACCTCCACAGCTGTCTGTGGCCGCGAAGTCCACAGATTCACCACCTGATTAAAGAAATTTGTCTTCATCTCCTTCCAAAAATAACATCCTTTAATTCTGAGGCTACAACCTCTGCTCCTAGATTCTCCCATGTGGAAATATCCTCTCCACATCCACTCTACCCAGGTCTTTCACTATTCGATAAGTTTCAACGAGGTCCCCCCTAATCTTTCTAAACTCCAGCAAGTACAGGTCCATAGAGTCATAGATTAATAGAATGATACAGTGTGGAAGCAGGCCCTTCAGCCCAATTTGCCCACATTGGCCAACACGTCCCAGCTACACTAGTCTGACCTGCCTGCACTTGATCCATATCCCTCCAAACTTGTCCTATCCACCTGTGCAACTGTTTTGCAAACGTTGGGATAGGCCCAGCCTCAACTACCTCCTCTGGCAACTTGTTCCATATACCCATCAACCTTTGTGTGAAAAAGACACCCCACAGATTCCTAATAGATCTTTTCCCCTTCTCCTTGAAACTATGTCCTCTGGTCCTTGATCCCCCTACTCTGGGCAAGAGATTCCGATCTATTACCTGATCTATTCATCTCATGATTTAATACCCAAGTTCCAGTGTCGTCAAACGCTCATATTATTCCCCATTGGTGTCGTCAGGTGGGTAAATTGAGGTTCTCCCTCAGCAAAATACTTACCTCCCAGAATAAGATGTCACACAATGGTCTGGGCTTAACCACGAGTTTTGTACCTGGACATTTCTAAATTTACTGACAAAGTAAAAGCACTTTTGGTTATTGTCCATACCTGGTTACGAAGGGAGATGATCGTCTTTTGCACATCAGACATAAAACTGTTGAAATCCTGAGCGGTCTCGTGATCACTGGGAAAAACTGTCGAGTTTACAAATTCACCGAAGTCTCGAGTATATCTAGCATTCATAAAGAGTTCATCTTATAAGATATAGTGAAACATGTTCAAACAAAAGGTACAGCATTTTTTTGTGATTAGCAAATTCTTCAAACATTCAGTTCTTAAAAAAAATACAGGATCTCAAAGGAATTAACAGAATAAAACATAAATAATGATTTCCCCTGAGCATCTCCAACTCAAGTGTGTACACGTTGACTTTGATATAATCGGCAACAGGATAAGATTTTTTAAGTCTGATTTTTTTCTGATTAACTAAACAATTTGTACCTACAACTTGGATTCTTTAGCACCTGAACTCTGCATGCTGTGCTACTCAATTTCAATCAAAATCATTATAGAAAATCATTACTGAATGAAGTCCCTGGATTTCCTTCAGGCTCCTCGATGCATTTCATGTACTGTAGTGTGGAGAAGCCTGTAGCAACATAATGTCATAAGTGATAAGAGTAGAATCAGGCCATTCGGCCCATCAAGTCTACTCCGCCATTCAATCATGGCTGATCGATCTCTCCCTCCTAACCCCATTCTCCAGACTTCTCCCCACAACCTCTGACACCTGTACTAATATCCACTGACTTGGCCTCCACAGCCTTCTGTGGCAAATAATTCCACAGATTCACCACCCTCTGACTAAAGAATTCACCACTCTCTGACTAAAGCATCCAACAAAAGCATTGTACATCTGGATATTCCTTTCATAATGTTGATCCTTTCAAGCCTGCCTTTGTCAGTACGGGTTGCATGCGAGCATACAGATGAGAAACTGGAGCAGCCTGCCCATCCCCTCAAATTTGCTTCACCATTACATTAAATGAGTGCTGTTCTGATTCTAATCTCACCTCCGCAATCTACTTGACTGCAGATACCTTTCCCTCTTTGCTTTTCTTGAATCTATTTGCCTCTGCCTTCAAAACCTGGTTTTGGTCTTAAGTCTACTTTGAAATGGTGGCAAAATTCCAGCCTGTAATCCAGCAGAGGGAACTTGAATGAGGTAGGAGTTCAGAACCAGGGGTCACAGTTTAAGAAAGGGGTAGGCCATTCGGACTGAGATGAAGAAAACCGTTTTCACCCAGAGGGTTGTGAATCTGTGGAATTCTCTGCCACAGAAGGCAGTGGAGGCCAATTCACTGGATGTTTTCAAGAGGCCTATTTCCTTCGCTCCATAGATGCTGCTGCACCCACTGAGTTTCTCCAGCATTTTTGTGTACCTTTTCAAGAGAGAGTTTGATATAGCTCTAAGGTCTAACAGAATCAAGTGAAATTAGGAGAAAGCAGGAACGGGGTACTGATTTTGGATGATCAGGTTGAATGGAAATATTGAATGGTGGTGCTGGTCCGAATGGCCAAATGGCCTATTCCTGCACCTATTTTCTATGTTTCCAGGAGTTATTTAAGTAAATCTCCCACCTGTGTCACTTTCCCATTCCAACCTTTGGATGTCCTTTTTCCAACACTCATATCCCCACTACTGCAAGGTCATTCCCCCCTAACCACCAACCCGATGTAAACCAAACCCTACACTCTCCACCAATCAACCCTCAACCAACCTGACTACAAAGTGCAACCCCACGACAACCAATTGCAACCTACTGACTCCCTACTTCGCACCACTGGTGGCCTATTCTTACATTGGTTCCTTAATTAAATGTTTCACTGTGATCCCTTGGTTTTCCCCCCAAACTCGTCTGGAAGGCTGGCACCATCCTGGGGGTAGAGTTGGATTCATGGGAGGTGGTCTTGGATGGGAGGATGCTCCTCATACTGTGGAGCATCCTGGACAATACAGCTGTCCTCCTCCATGACACCACTGGTCAACCTGAGGAGTACCTTCAGCAACTGACTGGTTCCACCAAGATGCAGGACAGACCACAGGAGATCCTTCTTCACTGTGGCTATCAAACTGTACAACTCCTCCCCCTTCTGTCGTGGGGTAGACTGATTCCCCCTCCCCTATCTTTGCACATCCGCAATCCTTTCCACTCATCACTTTAATCATCTCTCCTCTTCGTTATGATTCTTTTTTGGGTGTGCATTTTGAAAGTGATACTCAGCCCCAAGCTCTCATAAACTGTGCAGTTTTACATGCAGCAGATGTAATTCAATATGAATTTCCAGCAGGGACACTCCCTGCAATGTCCAGTTGGCATAACCAACAACAAAATAAGCACAGTTCAGTGATCAAATCTTTGAATATTTTTGAGTCAAATAACTGAAAGCCACATATTAACATCTCTGTTTGTTCAGGTTTTGCGATAAACCAATTTTCAACAAGGATTTAGAACAAATAGTCTAGTTAAAAGAAAAAGATGCCGGAAATGTGGACAAAAGGAACTGCAGATGCTGGTTTACATAAAAAAGATACAAAGTGCTGGAATTACTCAGTGGGTCAGCAACATATCTGGAGAACATCAATAGGTGATATTTCAGGTCAGGACCCTACTTCAGACTGATTGTAGTGGGAGGCAGGGGAGGAGAAGAAAATCGGAAGAGGGGTGGAGGCAGGAAAAAGTCTGACAAGTAATAGATGGACACAGGTGAGGGGCGGTTTCGATTAGCCGATGGTTTGTTAATGACCAGAGATGAAAATGCAAAATGTTTGTGATGTGCAGATAAGGATAGAAGAGGAATGAAATGTGAGGCCAGAGGATGGAATATAGGTGGAAGGGAACAGGATCAAGCAAAAAGGGAGAACTGGGTACATATCCGGGTGGGACCGAGAAGAGAGGGGGTAAAAAGGGGATGGGGTATTTGTGGGTTAGTTAACTCATTTCTTTAGTCATAGGGTGATGAATCGGTGGAATTCTTTGCCGCAGAAGGCTGTGGAGGACAAAGGACAAAGGACAAAGGACATTTATTGTCACGTATACCAATTGGTGTAGTGAGATTTGAGTTGCCATTTGCAGCACACCAATAAAAGTAAAACACAACATTAAAGAATTTAACGCCAAACAGAAAAAAACATCCCCCCACAATGGTTCCCACTGTGAGGGAAGGCACAAAGTTCAGTCCTCTTCCCATTGTCCAGTCAATGGATATTTTTAAGTCAGAGATAGATAGATTCTTGATTAGTACAGGTGTCAGGGGTTATGGGGAGAAGGCAGGAGAATGGGATTAGGAGGGAGAGATAGATCAGCCATGATTGAATGGCAGAATAGACTTGATGGGCCGAATGGCCTATTTCTACTATTATGACTTCCTCTGGGCTATGCTCGTCATGTTACTTCATATTTCATTGACTTTGCTGTTGTTTTTACGAGATGGACATGTTGGATGTTACGTCGGCTAAGATTCTCCTTCATTCACTTTCATTCATAGCTCTTTATTGTGACTCAAGAGTATATGCATCAATCATTTTTCTTTTTAGTTCAGTTTCGAGATATAGCATGGAAATAAACCCTTTGGTCCACCGAATCCACGCCAACCATCTGTTTACACTAGTTCTATGTACTCCCACTTTCTTATTCATATAACCATATAACAATTACAGCACGGAAACAGGCCATCTCGGCCCTTCTAGTCTGTGCCGAACACTTATTCTCACCTAGTCCCATTTACCTGAACTCAGACCATAACCCTCCATTCCTTTCCCGTCCATATACCTATCCAATTTATTTTTAAATGATAAAATCGAACCTGCCTCCACCACTTCCACTGGAAGTTCATTCCACACAGCTACCACTCTTTGAGTAAAGAAGTTCCCCCTCATGTTACCCCTAAACTTCTGTCCCTTAATTCTCAAATCATGTCCTCTTGTTTGAACCTTCCCTACTCTCAATGGAAAAAGCTTGTCCACGTCAACTCTGTCTATCGCTCTCATCATTTTAAAGACCTCTATCAAGTCCCCCCTTAACCTTCTGCGCTCCAAAGAATAAAGACCTAACTTGGTCAACCTTTCTCTGTAACTTAGTTGCTGAAACTCAGGCACCATTCTAATAAATCTCCTCTGTACTCTCTCTACATGTGTTCAGACCAATTAATCAACAATCCCCTCAGTCTTTGAGACGCAGGAGGAAAATGGAGCATCCAGTGGAAACCCCGGCAGTCATAGGGAGAACATGCAAACTACACAGACAGCACCTAAGGTCAGGATTGAACCCAGGTCTTTGGTGCTGGGAGGCAGCAGTTCTACCAGCTGTGTCACTGCGTTACCCTTCTAATGTGACTTATTTTTTATTTTGTTAATTAAATGTTACCAACTACACTTTGCCCACTTGGACATATTATCTCACTCAGTGTCATTTCTGAGCTAGACTTCTCTGAACTAATAACATCTTGTTTGGTATCATTTCCAAATTTCACCAATTTATGTTTCATTACATTTGTATTATTTGACATTGGGAACCATGCAACCAAAGGGTACCTTGATTAGAACTTCATAACAATAAGTCAAAATATTTGTTCTGTATCATTTGGCAAGGTTTTTACTGATATTTCCCCTGATTTCACTTGGCATCTATTTCCCTCATCTTCAGTTCCTATGTTCCAAAGCAAGATGGCATTCACATACAGTCATACAGTGTGGAAACAGGACCTTCGACCTAACTTGGGTCCTGTTAGGTCGAAGTTCCCATCAACACTAGTCCCACTTCCATGGTCCCATCTACACTAGTCCCACTTCCCTGTGTTTGGCCCATATCCTTCTAAACCTGTCTGATCCATGTACCTGCCTAATTGCTCTTAAACATTGCGATAGTCCCTGCTTCAACTACCTTCTCTGGCAGTTTGTTGCATATACCCACCACCCTTTGTGTGAAAAAGTTACCCCTGTAAAATTTGCATAAAATCTTTCCCTTTCACCTTAAACCTGTGTCTTCTGGTTCTTGATTCCCCTACTGTGGGCAAGAGACTATGTGTGCATAAGACATCTTCAGCACAATGTACTTTGTTCGCAATTGAAGGGAAAGAGATTAAAGATGATTTTCCATATGCTGATGGAGCTATACTTCATCCCATTTAGGTTGAAATTTATTTGTTCCAGACCATGTTGCATAGTTAGATCTACTGTCTGGTATTTTACCTGCATGCTCAGTCTTTTATTTGTTTTGCAGTAAGTTAACTTCATGTTGAGATGGGGAAAAACTTTTACACCCAGAGTTGTGGATCAGTGGAATTCTCTGCCATAGAAGGCAATGGAGGCTAATTCACTGGATGTTTTCAAGATTTTGCTCTTAGGGCTAACGGAATCAAGGGATATGGGGAGAAAGCAGGAACGGGGTACTGATTTTGGAAGATCAGCCATGATCATATTGAATGGCGGTACCTGCTCGAAGGGACGATAGGCCCACTCCTGCACCTATTTTCTATGTTTCTATGTTCTGAATTAACACATTGCATTGCAGCAAATTCATTCTTCTAATTCAAGCCAACAAGTAAAATATTTAGAACTGCTTGCTACCCGCAAACCACATACCTCCCTTGTTGGTTCCTTGATCCAGCTGAGGTGTCCTTATCTCCTGGATAGCTGAATTCTATTGCCCGTTTGCTGCGGAACTGTTGTGAAAGTGCATTAAATTGTCCTCTCGTTCTACAATCTGCATAAACAAAGATATCTTTTTGCATTTATCTCCCCAGAAACAGCGGTTTGTACCAGCAGCAGAAGATTACATTTTGTTTCTATGTTCACGCATAACATATTGCTTCGTCCTTTCTCAGAGTTCTAAATTCCTGAACAACATTGATTGTGTTATTCAAAAAGATTATATCCTACTGGTTTTATTGGATTCCAAGTAAATGAATCTGTGATGTAGGAAATGTGTAATCAGATTGTAGTATTATTAGCTGCAAAACAGAACAAGAAGTGGATGAAGTTACCCTCTGATGGCTTGAGCTTCAATCTATATACGTTGAGCATTTGCTCAGTATTGTGTGCACATAGCTGCCTAGATGTGAGGTTTGTGGGATTCAATTTATACATGATTAAGGGAAGTCTGTTGCACAATTAATGTCAGTAATATTGCAGTAGTGCCACAAGAGCAATTTTGAGGAAATAAAAAAAGAATATGCTGGAAACACTCAGCAGGTCAGCCAGGATCAATGGAAAGAGAAGCAAAGTTAACTTCAGGTCAAATTCCCTTCGTCAGAAAGTGATACATTCACTTTCCGCAGCTATGACTGAATTGCTGAATGCTTCCAGCAGCTTCTGATTTATTTTTATACTTCCAGCATCTATGGCTTTCATTATTTTCAGTTTTGAGGAAATCCAGAATGTTCTTGTCTCAGACCAGTGGACAGTCTGTAAATAGAAACAAAAAGCTGGAATAACTGAGCAGGGACAGGCAGCATTTCTGGAGAAAAGGAATAGGTGATGTTTCGGGTTGAGACCCACCTTCAGACTGAGATTCAGGGGATAGGGGAACAAGAGATATAGATGGTAATATAGAGAAATATAGAACAATTGAACAAAAGATATGCAAAAAGCAACGATGATCAAGGAAAGGTGAAGCCCACAATGATCCGTTGGTGGCTGTGGTCTAGGTGACAACGAGTAATACAGGTAGTGAAACTCAATAGGACAACAGTGAAAATAGTGACGATTAGGATGAGGGAGAGACAGAGACAAAAGGATGCAAGGCCTACTTGCATAGTACATATAATCAGCTGTACAGTACCCATTATCATCATACGTAAAAGCCTGATTGGATGCAAGGTAGGGCTTGATTCAATAAGTGCATCCATATCAATACAGTGAACACATTAATGCATCTACAACTGAAGTGTCACCAGAAGCACTGTAGGCACGTTATGACATTATTTAGCATGCAACACCAATTTGAGACTGCCTTTTTGTATTTTGGAGCTCAGCATTCAAGATGATGCCCTCTTTTAATCTCTCACAGCTGAACATCTGTTCAGTATCAGGTTGTACATATCACCAGCACCATCCAAAGGGATCGTCATCTTCTTACATTTTAAATACTAAATAATTTCCACTGCCCGTTACAATGATTCCATCGGCATTTGAAGCCTTTCATGGTTTAAAATTACTGAAATGCCCATGTGACAGGCGCCAATGGAACTTATGGGGTGGCAGTGTGAACTGTGAGGAGGATGCTATGAGAATGCAGGGTGACTTGGACAGGTTGGGGGAGTGGGCAGATGCATGGCAGATTAAGTTTAATGTGGATAAAAAGTAAGATTGAACGAGAACTTACCAGTTTGAAGTTTGATCTTTATTTTATGGGGAGTTACGATGAGGGATTACGTGAAGACCCCGCCAGCACGCGTGCGTGACATTCTTCAAAGCAGCGGTGTGGAATCACAGAAAATAGTAATTGAAGTAAACATAGTAAAGACACGGAGAACTAAGATACCAGTTGACCTTTATAATTGAGGGCGGGAGCGGAGGGCATATAATCCCTCATCGTAACTCCTCATAAAATAAAGATCAAACTTCAAACTGGTAAGTTCTGGTTTAATCTTGCTATTTTAATTCAGAGTCACGTGAGTGACTACGTGAAGATTTTAAAGCTCTGTGATTTCAAGCCGTGGAACAGTTCCATGCTTTACTTGCCAAAGTCATTTATCCATGCATCTAATTCAGGCCTGTCTATTTTAACATCTAGCGATTGGTTAGTACTGATACCCGGTTATTGGCTTATTATACTGTTTATGGCCTTTCTCCCATAGCGCTGTAGCTAATATTCCATGGGCACTTCCTCTTAAGCCGGTTTTAGTTGCCCTTGTGGAAAGGTATAATATGTCAAGGTGTGTCATTACACTAGTGATGGTCGGTACTGTCAGTTTTGGGTATATCTGGAATTCCTCTTAAGTTTTAGTAGTTTTTTTTCCATTGATGATCTTGGGTCTATCTGGAATGTTTTTCGTGATGATCATGGCTCTTGTTTAACATGCTCTAATAGCGAAGCTATCTCTTCTGGAGATGCCATCATATATCCCAGTCTCAGTTTATGTAGAAACTGGACCCCTAGAGCTGAGACCAGTGCTATCAGCATACTGTTTTTAATACTAACACACCCAGGGACAGGGACATTGCTGGTGCCCCTAACAATGTTAGCACAACACTGACGTCGCAGATCTGGGAGTACTTCCAGGAAGGTTGGTGTTGAAAATAATCCTCATAAGTTTGACAACTAGAGGGTGAGAACCCATGGAGAATTGTTGTGGCGCCTGCCACCAGCAAGCTGACAGGGCACTCCTACATAATTATAGTACTGCAGCTCAGTCCTTCATCTACATGGAGGCTGGATAGGAATTCTCAGGACGTTGCTGGTTGTAGCTATATTATACACTACACCAGTCCTTGTTGGTTCTTGATAGGCTGCCGTGATCATGCTCATGGGCCTGTCCGCCAGCCCGGATCTAGCATGGTGGACTATGGTTCAGAGACTATGTCTGAGACCACAGGGATCCATGGCTGTGTAGGCCAATCAGGTACTTTCAAGACACTTGATGTTGAGTCCATATGTGTTTTTGCTTAGGATCCGACTGATGAGGCAGGAGGGAAAAACATTGTAAACAATTATTCCGCATTAAGGGAGTAACGTCCATTGCTGCTGCCCCAAGTGTGGTTCACAAGCAGCATATGTTGGTAACTGGTGATTGGGTCTAGGTGCAAATGGATCAATATCTGGTGTCCCTCTTTTGGTAATATCAGCAACTTTTTTGTGGTCCAACAGCCATTCGATGCTGCCATTGAATTTTCATGACCTGGTGTGTGGCTCAGTATTGAGCTTACCTGGTAGGTAAGTTTGTTGATAGCCAAATATGTATGCTAACACATCATAGCCAAATATATTGGCCAGATTGACACATGGTATTGATCTTTTCTCCCATATGATTAATATATGCCACCACTGTGATATTATCAGTTCGTAGGCGGACATGCAGATGGCGCATTGTTAGCAGTCGGCTTTTAGCCAATAAAACGCACCCAACACCAGTGTTTTTAGTAATTAATCATTTTGTAGGTTTATCCAAGTCTGCTTTACTCTTTGGCAATGTTACAGACATATGGATAACGTTAATTGTAAATCCCAGAAAGTCCAGTTGTGGATGCCGTCGACTTAGATTTATCTGGATGGAGATGACCCCAGAGTTTCACCCTATGTTTGGTAGCTAAAACTGCTGATTTAGCTCGATCCAGGGTTTTTTCCCCACAAATGATATATCATCAAGATATGCCATGACAATATGTTTTTGTTTCTAATATTGCCAAGGCCCGTTTTAATATCTTGGTGAAAAGTCTTTGGGCTGAAGTTAGCCCATTAGGCAACGCTATGCCCTGCCTTAGTTGCCCCATCCAGTTAAATTTTAGGTATCGACAATGATCCCTCCATGTCTCCCAATACAAGTGTAATATTCCCCCTGTTAGTACAGGTCGTACACCTTTGTGTTCTGGAAGGAACACGATCCACCTACTTACCTGGTTGCCGGTGGTATGTCCCTTTCTTCAATTTCTGCCTCTTCTGCGGAAGAGGCGCCGGAGTGCGGGGTTGGCACGTTTTCCATGAGGGTCGCTCTGGGCCTTGGCCTAAAAGGACCTTTGTGGTGCTGCGCGGCCCTCATGCTTTCACCAGCGTCCTGGTGTTGATACCTGCTGGTGGATGCATAGGGGTGCTGTCGTTGCTGATGACGCTGTAATGAGCCTGACGGCTTTAATCTCTTCATCGAGCTTTTCACTGTACCATCGTCTGGGCGAGCAACCAATGATATGCCCGCTGTCAGAAGTTTTGAAATCTTCTGTAGTTTGACCTCCTGGGTTTTTGTGCCAGTCCCACTGTACCCCCAGATCGCATTGTTTGCTGCAGGCATTTTTAAAACGAAGTAAAGTTCACAGGAGGCCTATACTTCTGCGTAATTTTGTTGCCTGTTCCTGCAGAAGATGGAAGTACAGGTAGTCGATGCTGGCCGCCAGCCTGGTCTGTAATGGTACTTTTCGTTGATCCGTAATTTTGGTGATCACTCCCAGTAGCTCCTTAGGATTCTGCACCCCCTGCACACTGCCGTTTTCTTCAGCCACGTCCCCTTCTTCCGGACCAGCCCAGCCCTGGTCCACAATGCATTCCTCTATCGAGCGAGATGCATTGTTTTACAGCCCTCGATAAGGTGCTGTTGTGGGAGTGTGAAGACTCCCATAGTGAGCTTGCTCCATCTCCTGGACCAAGTCACAGGCGGACCTCTGCTGCACTCGGGCAGCGCGCCTCTTCGGCCGGACTCATTTGAGTATGATCGGCCGGGCTGAATCCTGCTGGGCTTTGCCTCCAGCCTGCTGCGCTGCTTTGAGTTGTACGACTCATGGCGCTGGATTCAGCTTGGAGTCGGTAAGTGGACCTTAGTAACCATGCCAACGGTCACTTTCACTGCCCTTGGGCAGTGCGTCCTTCTGGCCGGACTCCCTGAGTCTATCGGCCGTACCGACTCCTGCCTGCCTGCAGCCCGCTGTGTTGTTTCCAGGTATACAGCTCGCGGTGCTGGGCTCAGCCTGCGCCGGTCGTACCCGGCTGTCGGCTGCCCGAACCTTCCTAGTTCCTCACAGGCTGCAGTACCCGGCTGTCGGCTGCCGGAACCTTCCTAGTTCCCCACAGCCTGCGGTCCTGGAACCGCTGGGGATCCGTGGTTGTTGGCTGCCGGGACCCATCTGTTTCCCCGCAGCCTGTGGTCCTGGAGCCGCTGGACGTTAGTGGTGTCGGCTGCCGGGACCTACTTGACTCCCCGTGGCAGCCTGCGGTCCTGGAGCCGCTGGTAGCTCGTGGCTGTCGGCTGCCGGGAACTGCCTGGTTCCCCGCGGCAGCCTGCGGTCCAGGTCCGCTTTTTTCTTCCCCTTGTCCAATGTGCAGTAACATAAAGCACAGCAAGGGGAAGAATACAACTTCAGTTTTTACTTACCTGTGTAGGTCCATTTGAATTTTTCCCGCGGGAGAGCTCCACCCCCGCCCTTCGCTGTTGCACTGCGTGAGACGTAATGTCGCGCACGCGTGCTGGTGGGGTCTTCACGTAGTCACTCACATGAGTCCGAAGTAAAATGTGAGGTTATCCACTTTGCTGGCAAAAACAGGAAGTCAGATTACTATCTAAATGGCGTCAAGTTGGGAAAAGGGGAAGTACAATGGGATCTGGGGGTCCTTGTACATCAGTCTATGAAAGTAAGCATGCAGGTACAGCAGGCAGTGAAGAAAGCGAATGGCATGTTGGCCTTTATAACAAGAGGAATCGAATATCGGAGCAAAGAGGTCCTTCTGCAGTTGTACAGAGCCCTAGTGAGACCATACCTGGAGTATTGTGTGCAGTTTTGGTCCCCTAATTTGAGGAAAGACATTCTTGCTATTGAGGGTGTGCAGCGGGGATTTACAAGGTTAATTCCCGGGATGGCGGGACTGACATATGCTGAGAGAATGGAGCAGCTGGGCTTGTACCCTCTGGTGTTTAGAAAGATGAGAGTGGATCTCATTGAAACATATAATATTGTTAAGGGTTTGGACACGCTAGAGTCAGGAAACATGTTCCCAATGTTGGGGGAGCTCAGAACCAGGGGCCACAGTTTAAGAATAAGGAGTAAGCCATTTAGAACGGAGACGAGGAAACACTTTTTCTCACAGAGAATGGTGAGTTTGTGGAATTCTCTGCCTCAGAGGGCGATGGAGGCAGTTTCTCTTGATGCTTTCAAGAGAGAGCTAGATAGGGCTCTTAAAAATAGCGGAGTCAGGGGATATGGGGAGAAGGCAGGAACGGAGTACTGATTGGGAATATTCAGCCATGATCACATTGAATGGCAGTGCTGGCTCGAAGGGCCGAATGGTCTACTCATGCACCTATTGTCTATTGTCTATTATCTGGTCATCAAGGCTTTGCCATTGAACAGGATACAGAACAGGATACTCCCAGACATGGGAGAGCAAAGTAATTTAGTCATACAGCACAGAAACAGACCATTCGGTCCAACTCGTCCATGCCAACCAAGTTGCACCATCTACGCTTGTCCCAATTGTCAGCTTTTGGCCCATATATCCCTCTAAACCTTTCCAATCCACATACCAGTCCAAGTGCCGTTTAAATTGTTCACCTTGGATTACAACCTGAGAGTGTCTGACAGAAAAATCTGCTGGTAGAATGAAGGGGCAAATATAGAAGAAGGGTCCTCTACAAGTGGCTCTATCTGCTCAGGAT
Organism: Leucoraja erinaceus; assembly: GCF_028641065.1. Taxonomy (NCBI): domain Eukaryota; kingdom Metazoa; phylum Chordata; class Chondrichthyes; order Rajiformes; family Rajidae; genus Leucoraja; species Leucoraja erinaceus. Next base: position 41,309,120 of record NC_073380.1, on the reverse strand, counting down.
GTTCAGGGTATAATTCTCACAACTGAACCTAGGTAAGCAACAATGGATTGGAGTATCTGTTTGCCGGCTGTGTGGAGTAAAAATTATTTGAATTATGTGAATTATTCATGCATTGCAATTCCACTACTTGTTTCACAGGCTATTGAATTTGGTCTCTTCCTCGGGTGAAGCATCCTGTCACATGTGTTGAGTACAGAAATAAAGCGCATCTGTGCATTACACACTTTTTTTTTCCAAATTCACTTTCATTGATCAATGAAAGTAAATTTTGGAAGCAAGAGTTAAAAGCACAATCCCCACAACACATGTTTGTTCATTGCAGCTCAGTGAAATTGTATGATGATAAATATTGCTGCTTTGCTCTCAAGACCAACATTAGGAAATACCAAATATGTGATCTGCATTGGTGGAATATTGATATTGCTGGCTATACCCCTACCTGATGTCATCAACATTGACCTTGGAGAAGTCGCAATCGTTTTTAATTTGCTTCCAATTGAAAATGAAAGGATGGTGGGATTTTTTCAAAGGGTTGCTGTAAGGTAGGCTCAGAATATAGTCTCCAATTGTTGACCTGATTGCTAATTGCATTATTTTTCTTGATAAGAGCATTGCCAGCAACTACAACCAGTGTGGTTAGTCCACTCACTCACACTATGGGTAATATTAAAAAGCGTGCAGTGTGATATTATTCTAAAATTACCTTTGCTGTGAATATCCCAGCCAGACTTGAACAGTTTCTTCTAACTATCGTTATTCCCTACTAATCACTACCATTTTCCCCTTTGTTAATTAATCTCTTGCATTTATGCCTTCTCTAGCATCACAAATATTCCCCTTTTTTTTCTCTTCCCACTGCCACTTACTCTGTCTCTCGATTTGCTTTAAACCCATTACATTTCCAACTGTTTCAACACGAAACATCGCCTATTCTTTCTTTCCATAGATGCTGCCTCACCCGCTGAGTTTCTCCAGACTTTTTGTCTACCTTCAATTTTTGCAGCATCTGCAGTTCTTTCTTAAACATTTCCAATTGTTGCCAGTTCTGATGAGAGGTTATCAGGTTGGAGTGTTAGCTTTGGTTCTCATTCCGCAGATGATGACCATTTACAGCAAATTCCTGTTATACGTTTAATTAAATATATCAAAGATAATTTGTCCATACAATTATTTCTAACCAGTTTGACTGAAAAGGTTGTTGCTCCATACTGTAATCTCCATCAATGCAATGCACACGAGAGAGAAATCAATATCATAAAACAAGAACACAAGGTGAATTGAACAAGGTGGACAGTTGCAGACAGGAATGAATGTTAGTGAAAAAGCTTTATGCAACTGTGATTTTGAACGGTGAAATTATATTATAGACACAAAGTACTGGAGTAACTCAACGGGTCAGAAAGCATCTCTGAAGAAAAACGATGGGTGACGTATCAGGTCAGGACCCTTCAGACGAATATGCCAACCCAAAACGGCACCCATCCTTTATCTCCATGCCTGACCTGCTGAGACACTCCAGCACTTTATAACTATCTTCGGTATAAACCAGCATCTGCAGTTCCTTTCTACCCATGAATTTATATTAATATGTCTGAAATAACATGTCTTGATTGACTTTCTTGCAATGTGCTGAAATGGATTCGGCCATACACTTTTAATAAAAGGCTCAATGTCATCAATTACTGAATGTACACTGAAGACTGCTCTGAAATATCCTGACTGGTTGCACCAAGGCCTGGTAGATCAACTCAATGCCCAGGAATGCCAAAGGCTGCTGTGAGTGGCGGACTCAGCCACTCTATGTGCCTATAATGTTGCTGTAAGCAATATTATCACAAAATGGTGGAGTAACTCAGCAGGACAGGCAGCTTCTCTGGAGAGAAGGAATGGGTTGAGAACCTTCTTCAGACGAATATGCCAACCCAAAACGTCACCCATCCTTTATCTCCAGAGGTACTGCCTGACCCGCTGAAACATAGAAACATAAAAAATAGGTGCAGGAGTAGGCCATTCGGCCCTTCGAGCCTGCACCGCCATTCAATATGATCATGGCTGATCATCCAACTCAGTATCCTGTACCTGCCTTCTCTCCATACCCCCTGATCCCTTTAGCCACAAGGGCCACATCTAACTCCCTCTTAAATATAGCCAATTAACTGGCCTCAACTACCTTCTGTGGCAGAGAATTCCACAGATTCACCACTCTCTGTGTAAAAAATGTTTTTCTCATCTCGGTCCTAAAAGATTCCCCCCTTATCCTTAAACTGTGACCCCTTGTTCTGGACTTCCCCAACATCGGGAACAATCTTCCTGCATCTAACTTGTCCAACCCCTTAAGAATTTTGTAAGTTTCTATAAGATCCCCCCTCAATCTTCTGAATTCTAGCGAGTACAAGCCGAGTCTATCCAGTCTTTCTTCATATGAAAGTCCTGACATCCCAGGAATCACTGGTGAACCTTCTCTGTACTCCCTCGACGGCAAGAATGTCTTTCCTCAGATTAGGAGACCAAAATTGTACGCAATACTCCAGGTGTGGTCTCACCAAGACCCTGTACAACTGCAGTAGAACCTCCCTGCACCTATACTCAAATCATTTTGCTATGAATGCTAACATACCATTCGTTTTCTTCACTGCCTGCTGCACCTGCATGCCTACTTTCAATGGCTGGTGTACCATGACACCCAGGTCTCGTTGCATCTCCCCTTTTCCTAATCGGCCACCATTCAGATAATAGTCTACTTTCCTGTTTTTGCCACCAAAGTGGATAACCTCACATTTATCCACATTATACTGCATCTGCCATGCATTTGCCCACTCACCCAGGCTATCCAAGTCACCTTGCAGCCTCCTAGCATCCTCCTCACAGCTAACACTGCCCCTCAGCTTCAACCCGAAACATCACCCATTCCTTCTCTCCAGAGATGTTGACTGTCCCGCTGAGTTACTCCAGTATTTTGTGATCTACCTTCGATTTAAACCAGCATCTGCAGTTCTTTGGTAGACACAAGCGGGTGAGGCAGCATCTCTGGAGAGAAAGAATGGGTGATGTTTCGGGTCGTGACCCTTCTTCAATATTAAAATATTATCTTGAACCTGTATCTCACTATACTTGCTTGACATTAAACTCAACTTGACTTGTCTTTCTAAGCATTTAATATTAGGCTGATGTTTCTCATTTTTGCATAGAAAGATTATTGGATGTAAACATAAAAATTAAGGACATTTTGGAGTACACCAGAAAAAAAAAATGATTTTGTCTTATTAGTTAACTCACTGATTGGCATTGAGCTCTTAGCAAAAAGAAAATCAAATTTAGATAATCTTATGATTCACAATACCTTTTTGAAGCAAAAACCTGCTATGCATTATAGCCTAAACAAAAATTGATTTGTAAAAAAAAATATTGACATTAACTTTTCCCAACAACCAGCTATCAAAAATACCCAATGTCAGCAGATACTGAAGGGCAGTTTATGATTAGTTTTAAGAGGATCATATTTGCAGTTCAAAGTTAATCATGCAAGATTGAAAAAAAATGCATTCAATATAATCTACATTTAAGCAGATCTTTGATCTTGAAATCAAAGATGCCTGTTGCGGATCGCAAATGCTTCTGAATATTACTGCTTTAATAAATTTGCATTTGGTTCCTTAGATGAAATGCTGAAATATTGAAATTTTTTTTTTTTCAATCATCATTTTAAAAACTCGCCTCGAACAACAGGTTTTGTTACTGTCTCTTCAAGATATGTCATCAGCCTAGACAGCCTTATGAGTTGCTGATGCAAATGGGAAAATGAATCCCGCAAACCTGGAAGTGCAAATTAGTCAAGTGAACTCCACAGCTTTACTCCATATTTAGCAATTATTTCACTGAAGCAAAAGCTTTCATTTCTAAATTAGACTAAAATTAACATGAAGCCTTTGAACTTTTCATTTGATGGCACCCTTGAAATGAAAATCTTTGATATATTAACAGGCAACCAAACATGAGAT